>NC_060276.1:55958970-56258970 GCF_021613505.1 Equus quagga
GAGTTGCATGGTTCTGAAGAAATCCTAAATGTCCACAGGAAGGCAGCATGCATTAAAGTTCTTCCAGGCACAAAGAATACATGAAAACAGATTATAACATTGCCAGTCAGGTAAGAACTTTGCTACTCACATTACCTCTTCAATCTCTCATGCTCTAACTCTGAAGGGGTAAGAAAGTGAGAATAGCCAATAGGGGAGAAGGATTATAAATGCTATGCAAAGATGAAGGTAGCCATTGTGCATGACCCCTGCCCAAGTGCATGTGTTGAACTTTCAGGGGGCCACTTTTTTTGCTGTTATAGGGGCCTGGATAATTATTGACTAAAAGTCCTTCTATAACTGAAGATTGATCAAAAAAGTCTTGTTGCCAGCTTGAATTTTCTGTCCAGCTGAATAAAAAACAATGGATAAGGGTTATAAAAATAAAATTACATTATGATTATATCCCATTAGTCATGTTTGTTCAATATATCACATTTATATATACTGTTGTTTAGTTTTACAAAAATACTATAGAAAATGTTCTGCAACTTGCTTTATTTCTCTTGAAAACCTTTAACAGACATCTCATTTCTCTTCTCATTTCAGAACACACAGCTATAGCTCATTCTTTTAGTTGCTGCTTATTACCTCATTGTATAGCTTCACTATAATTAATTTAACTGCTCTTTTAATGGTGAACATTAAAGTTGTATTCAATTTTTTACTACTACAAATGCTACTGTAAATGTGAGATTCTCTGTCTCACACACACACACACACTATATATGTGTATATATATATATATATATACACATATATATCTCCACACATATAAAAATATATGCATGTTCTTGTGTACCTGTGTGATAGGATAAATGTTTAGAAGTGGAACTACTGGGAAAAATGCCATGCACATTTTAAATTTTTACAGATATTGCTATATTCCTTTCTGAAAAAGGTTTTACCTATCCACATTGTCGAGATTTTAAAATACATCTAAAAATTATTTGCTACTCCTCTCTTGGAAAGGAAGGAGCCTAATTTTGCACCTTTGATTGCGGGCTATACTAAGTACCTCCTTCAAATTAAAAAAATATGGTAAAAGTGATGATGTGTGATTTCTTGGATTATACAATAAACAGCATTGGGATTTTCTCCTCCTTGTCTCATATCACTCTTTTTCGGGGAAGTCAGCTCCCCTATTATGAGGATGCTTAAGGAAATCTATGGAGAGTTTCACGTTGTGAGGAAACGAGGCCTCCTACCAATAGCCATCAAGGAATTGAGACCTTCTGCTAAACAGCCATGTGAATGACCCACTTTGGAAGTGAATATGAAGCCCTAGACAATGTGTTCAGGGCAATCTCATGAGAAATCTCAAGCCAGAACCACCCATCTAAGCCACTCTTGAATTCCTAACCCACAAAAACTGGGATAATAATTATGTGCTGTTTTAAGCTGCTAAATTTTTGGAAAATATTTTACACAGCAATACACAACTAATACAAACATTTTCACCAAGAGTGTGTATATATAGTGTATATATATATATATATACTATTTGACTTCAGAAACAAATAAAATATTTTGTATAGATAATGTTAATTGCAATGAAATATTTCATCATTTTCACTCTCATGGATTCCAGAAAAAATGTACAGCTTTAAGAATGTTATGACTCAACAGAAAACTAGTTTAATTGTAATTCCTGTGTGCTAAAAATTTTTTAATGATATATATCGGGTGTGACCTGGAGAAGGATATGACTCATTCTACTAGAAAAGGTTCTAGTTGTCTCTATTGCAGCTTATTAATTACTTTAGCAGACATGTTTTGTTCCTTTAGTTCCTCTGGAGGATTAAATACCACATAACATATGTTTTGATTCTGACAATATTATGTTTGCAGAAGTTTAAAAATATTTTGAGCAGTTGTGCATAAAATTATTTAATGTGTCCCATGGGAGGAAATGTTAATAATGTTTTGACCAAAGAAAACGGCTTTCTGTGAATACATCTTTGTATATCACAAATAGCTCCTGAATTAGCTATCAGATCTAAAAACTTAATTTGAATGTTTAAAATGCAGCAAACAATAACGTTACATATAAAGACATATTAGTACAGAAAAACTAAAAATATAAAACAATCAAAGATGCTTTGTTTGGCAAAATTAGAGTCTTCAGGAAAGTGAAATTTACTCACTGAAATTCTACAGACATGTAACTATGATAAGGATGTAATGGCTAAATTCTCTTGCATGCACTGAGTGATAAGAAAAGTATACCTGAAAGCTAGCAAGTTATTTGACCACAAGTCACTAAATGGCAAAACCGCTTAATGAAACTTGTAGGTAGACTCAATTTTTATTTAAAATTTACATGAAGTGGAAACTTGACTCTTTCCTCTAATATATAGAAAACTGCAAGATTTGACCCAGATCACAGTTAGTTCAAAAAACAATAGGAAGTATCGTATGGAGGTAATAGCTGTTTTTCTACCTCCCTGACCTAGTACAATATCTGGCACACAGTAAATGTTTAATAAATGTTTGTTAACTGAATTTATGGATGGCACTGCCATTTGCAATGAAATAAAATCTGACCACAAATATTGCAAAATAAAATCTGCATATTTCTCCTTTCCTTATTATTAGTTTAGCAAAAAAGAGTAAAGCCCCAGAATGGAGTATTATTTTTTAAAAAAGTATTTTTTATGTTAGGAAGAATTGTATCTTGATTTTTTATAAAGCTTTGGGGCATATATTGAGTTGATATGACCTTTAAGGTACTCGTGATCTATCCATTCCTAAATCTTGAAGAGGTATAAAACTTAAAGTTGAAAATTTATTGAGCTAAAAATCAATTTTAAGACCCAGAGGCACAAAAATGATTTTATCTGTTTACTATTAGCAACACATTATCTAAGATACAATGTGAGGGGAACAATGGTTCATCCTTTATATCTCTTTAAGTTATGAGCAGGAAACCACGGACATGAGCAGATAATCATGAAAAATCAGAGTAGAGTACAAAATCATACAAAACTCCAAGTAAAATTTATCTAATATATATCAATATCTGCACTTATATATCAATATATTTATATCTATCATCTATCTACCTACTTATCCATCATCTATCTCTACAGTAAAATGCATTTTGATATGCAAAGAACATTGCCATAAGCAATCTTGAACATATGTCCTTATAACTGGTGCTTTGATTTCTTTAGGATAATTTCCAAAAGTTAGAATCGTTGTACCAAATACCAACAATTCATATGACACTATTTTGTCAAATACGGTGAAGCATTTCCTGCCCACAGCCAAGAATTTCTTTTTGGTGAATAGTGTTTTTCTCCTGCAGTTTTAGAGCATCTCTCTCCTCTGAAGAGTGCTGAATTCACATTATCTAAAAAGGACTTCTCTGAACCATGTATTTTTCCTATGCTGCTTATACCTTGTAAAAGTGTTAATATCACTGATTAGTCTCTTCATAATTGGCTGTTCCCTGGGATTCCCACTGTAAGTTGAGTTATTAGTTTAACATCCAAGGTCACCATTACATCCTTTACTGTACTACTAAGGACAATTAACTAGCACCCCTGTGTACTGTCTACAATCTCGCTGCAAGATTTTTCTTTAGTCATGTTCTACTTTATTACTGCAGTAGAATTTGAGAGCTAGCAGTAATTTGCGAAGATTTATAAATTTGTATAGAATTAATTTTGTTACAAGACTGAAATGAGGCATCACTTGAAAATAGCAGTGCCATTTTCCTCCAAATTTTGAATGCCAAGAGGAACCCAAATGGGAAAATAAAAGGAAGGCATCATTAAACACATTTAAACAGTGAAGAAATTCAGTGAAAATAGGAGAACAGAAAAATAAAAAGTAAATAGTAGCTTAATGGAAATGAGAAGAGGTGGTTCAGGTCAAGAAAAGAGGCAGAAGGCAGCTTTGGCTTTAGACCTTAATGCGCACTTTGTACACCACATCTTACACATTACACTCATTTGGTTTTCAGACTTCAACTTAATGTCATTATCTTCCTCTGTCCAATAAGGCAAAGTTAATAAAGTAATGCTATTAGAATACACTAGTAACACCGCATGATTAAGGAGTGTAAAAAAATCTTTGGAAATAGTTTGTTTTCCAGACTTTATGAACTTTAGGAGACTTTGTGTGGTACGCATGATGTTTAAAAATTAACAATTATTATTTTGAATACATATATGGCTGAAAAAACCAACAAGTCCACTGGGACGGTAGTACAGGTTAGTTGTTAAGGGCAAGGATGTTGGCCTGGTTCAAGTCTTAGTTCTGCTTTGTGACCTTGGGCATATAACTTACTTTCTCTGCATTTCACTTTTTCCTTCAGGAAAATTAGGATCAAATACCTACTTTATGGGACATCGAGTTATTTTACACAGAACATTTAATACACTGGTTGGAACATGTAAAGTACTTAATAGGTTGTAAGATTAATTATTACTGACTCCTAATAATCAACTGGTAATATAATTAACCTGCTTTACTGAGTGCCTAATACATGGCCAACTGGCCAGCACTGTGTCAAGCACCATGGGAGATACAAGACTAGTTCTCTGCTCTCCAGAGCAACATCTTTCAATAGAAATATAATGCAAGTCACATATATAATTTAAAATTCTTCTAGTAGCTACATTTAAAAATTAATAATAAAATATGAAATTAATTTTAATGATATATTTTATTTAAACCAATATCTCATGTTATTATCAAAATATGTGTCACTAGCCACATTTCAAGAGCTAAATAACCACATATGTTTCATGCTTACACTATTGAACAATAAAGCTTTAAAGTTTACAGTCTGAGGAACCAAAAGGAAAGAATCGCAATGAAGTCATGGTTGAAGCAAATGCTATACTGTATGACTGACTGAGTTCAGTAAAAGTTCAGAGGTTATGAACAAGTCATCAGAGCCCTTTCTAAAGGATTATGGGGCTCAAAACGAATCACGACTAACAGATGTGTAATAAGGGGAATTTTCCTTTCAGTACTGAATAAAGACAGGTCATCTATTTGATGTAGCAAATCTATTGGCGGGTAAATATCACTTTTGCCTTTGCTTGTTAGATTCAGTAGAAGTAACACAAGTTTTTGCTCATCCCTCATTTCTATGTGCTAGGATGGTTTATCTGAAAGCTTCTCAACCATTCATAGTACAGAATTATTGTTGGAAGTTGCACTTAACTGAGTTTTTGAAGACTTTCTTCTCCTTGGTCCAGCATTGAAACTCCAGTTCAATGTATATCTTTTCTAGCACTCTGGTTCTGAATACAAGACATTTTTATCAAACATACAAAGTTATATTTTATAACAAAAATTCAGAATGCAAAAATTAATGTGCCTTTTTAAAAATAGCCTTACTGAGGTATAATTTATATACAGTAAGCTGTATATATTTAGAATGTAAAATTTGATAATTTTTATATATTTCTACCCATGAAACAATAATGACAATCAAGAAAATATATATATATATGTATATATATATATATATATACATATATATATATAGCCTACACAAGTATCCTAGTGCCCCTTTGCAATCCTAACCTCCCTTTCCTCTCTGTCTCTGCCCAGGCAAACAAAGGTTTTCATTTTTTCACTACAAACTAGGTCGCATTTTTTAGAGTATTATATAAATGAAATCATAAAGTATATATTCTTTTCTTCTATAGTTTCTTTCACTTAACAATAATTATTTTGAGAATCTTCCTTGTTGCATGTATCATAGTTATTTTTTCTTATTGCTAAGCAGTGCTCCATTGTATGGATACACCACAATTTGCTTATCACTTCACTGATTGATGAGATTTGTGTTTTTCTCAGTATTGGGCTACTATGATAAAGCTGTTATGAACAATCACATGACAGTCTTTAAATTACATATACTGTTATTTCTCTTGACTGAATGTCTAGGAGTGGATCATATAGGAAATGTATGGATGACTTTTTAAGGCACTGCCAACAGCTTTCCAAAGTGGTGGCACTATTTTAAATTCCTACCAGTAGCACATGAGAGTTCCAGTTACTCTACATCTTCACCAACACTTAGGATGGTCATGCTTTTAATTTTAGCCAGTCTAAGAGATGTGTAATAGTACCACTATAATGACTACTGCTGTTGCATATCTTTTTATGTGCTTGTTTGCTATTATTATGTCTTCTTTGGTGAAGTGTCTGTTCAAATCTTCTGTTTCTCTCTTATTTTTATGTATTCTGGATACCAGTGTTTCATCAGATATGTGATTTGAATATATTTTTTGCCATTATATGGCTTTTCTTTTCCTTCCCTTAACAGGGTTTTTGGAAGACCAGAGTTATTAATTTTTATGAAGTTCAATTTATTAATTTTGACTTTTATGGATCATGCTTTTGTGGATGTATCTAAAAAATATTTCCCTAACTGAAGGTAACCAAGTCTTTCTTCTATAACTTCTTCTATAAGTTTTATAATTTTAGGTTTTATGTTTAAGTCTATGATCCACTTTGAGTTAATTTTTGTATATGGTATGAAGTATGGATCAAAGTTCATTTTTACACATATGAATATCCAATTGTTCTAGCACTATTTGTGGAAAACATTATATACATTCTCCACTGACTTACCATTACACCTTTGTCAAAAACCAATTGATCATATATGTGTGGCTCTATTTCTGAATGCTCTAATCTGTTCCATTGATCTATGTATCTATTTTAACACCATTAATACACCATCATGATTAATGCAGCTATATATGTTTTGAAGTCAAGTAATGTCAGTCCTCCAATTTTGTTCTTCTTTATTGAAGTTGTTAGGTGTAGGTCTAGAGAATTCAAAGATGAATAAGAAATGGTCTCTACACTGCTACTTCAGAGTTCCTTAGCTTGATACTCTTTTCCTTCCAAGACTTAGTACCAATCACTTTATTCAGCTTTTCCATAGACTATTCCTCTGCACATACCATACACTATATCCAGTTCTGCAAATATGTCTCATGCTGTTCACATCCATGCCTTTGGTCAAATGGTTCTCTCTGCCTAGAATGGCAATATCACATGACTGGAACATACCCAAATGTTGTATTCATCCTTATAGACACATTTAGATAATAATTATGCTGATGGCAATAGTGTCAAATTAAGTATTTATGCTTTGTTAGAATTATTGTATTTAATTCTGATAATAAATATGTTAAGATGATGGTATTGTCCCCATTTTGAATAAGAGAAAACTGAGATACAGAGCAATTTAGTAAACTATCTAAGACCATACTTGGTCAGTGGCAGAGTTGAGATTTGAACTGAGGTTGTCCTGACTCTGAAATCCCATCTTGACCACAGCCAGGTCTGCTTTTCTCAGTATGTATCATCAGCACAGGCCCATCCCTAGGGCCAATAGTGTTTTCAAAGGCCTGTGAAAATGTATCAGACCTAGGAAGAATGTTTCTAAAATATAAGAATGTATCTAAGTATGCACTCTCAGCAAAATCCCATTCTAGTGTGTGCCTGTGTGTGTGCGCGCACACGCTTGTGTGTGGGCGGGGGGGCATGTATTTATTGAGATATAATTCACATACCATAAAATTCACCCATTTAAGTGTAAAATTCAATGACTTTTAGTATATTCACAGATCTGTACATCCATTGTCACAATTTTAGAACATTTTCATTATCCCAAAAAGAAACTCCAAACCCCTTAGCTATCACCTATCTACTGCCCCGTTCTCTCCACTTCCAGCCTTAAGCAACCAATAATCTACTTTCTATCTGTTTGGATTTTCCAATTCTGGACATTTCATATGAATGAAACTATAAAATATTTGATCTTTTGCCATTGTCTTCTTTCACTTACATAATGATCTCAAGGGTCATTCATATTGTAGCTTGGATCAACATTTTATTTCTTTCTTTTCCTAAAGTATTTTTCTTTTTTTGATGAGGACGATTGACCCTGAGCTAACGTCTGTTGCCAATCTTCCTCTTTTTTTTTCTCCCTAAAGCCACAGTATATAGTTGTATATCCTAGTTGTAGGTCCTTCTAGTTCTTCTATGTGGGATGCTGCCACAGCATGGCTTGATGAGTGATATGTAGGTCCACACCCAGGATCCTAAATGGAGAACCCCAGGCCACTGAAGGGGAGCACAATAACCCAACCACTATGCCACTGTGTCAGCCTCCAGGACTTTATTTATTTTTATTGCTGAATGTTATTCTACTGTATGGATACACAGCATTTTATTTATCCATTCATCACTTGATGAACATTTGAGTTGTTTCCTCTTTTTGGCTATTATAAATATTTCTGTCAAGTTTTGTGTAGACACATGGTTTCATTTTTTGAGGGTACAGACCTAGAAGTGGAATTACTGGATCACATGGTAACTCTATGTTTAACCATTTGAGAAGCTGTCAGACATTTTACAAAGTGGCTGCACTGTTTTAGATCCCAACAGCAGAGTAAGAGGGTTTCAGTTTCTCCTCATCTCTACCGACACCAGTTATTATCTGACTTTTTGATTATAGTAATCTTAGTAGATGTGAATGGTTTTTAACTGTGGTTTTGATTTACGTTTCCCTGCTAGCTAACAATGGTGAGCATCTTTTTTGGGGCTTATTGGCCATTCATATATTTTCTTCGGAAAACTATCCAGAACTTTCCCCCATTTTTAATTGGGTCATTTGTCTTATTATTGAGTTTTAGTACTTCTTTACATATTGTAGATATGTCACTCACCAGATGTATGATTTGCAAAAGTTTTCTCCCATTCTATGAGATGTCTTTTCACTTTCTTGATGGAATCTTTTGAAACACAAGTTTTTAACTTAATGATGTCTATTTCATATACTTCTTCTTTTGTTTCTTGTGCTTTTGGTATCACATCTAAGAAATCATTGACTAATCCAAGGTTGCAAAGAATCTGTCCTATGTTTTCCTCTAAGACTTTTACAGTTTTAGTTCTTACATTTAGGTCTTCAATCCACACATTCTGAGCTAATTTTTGTATAGCGTCTGAGGTAAAAGTCCAGTTCCATTCTTTTGCATGGGAATATGCAATTATCTAAGCACCATTTGTTTTAACAAATTATTTTTCTCCATAGAATTGTCTTGGAACTCTTGTTGAAAATTGATAGACACATAATTTTGTTTCCAGACTCCTAATTCTATTCCATTGAACTCTGGGTCTATCTTTGTACCGGTACCACACTGTTTTGATTATCATTGGTTTGTGGTAAGTTTTGAAGTCCGTAAACATTAGTCCTTTTACTTTTTTTATTCAAGATTGTTATGACTATTCAGGGTACCTTGCATTTCAATATGAATTTTTTTTTTTAAGATTGGGCCCAAGCTAACATCTGTTGCCAACCTTTTTGTTTTTTCTTCTTATTTTCCCCAAAGTCTCGCAGCACATAGTTGTATATTTCAGTTGAAGGTCCTTCTAGTTCTGCCGTGTGGGACACCACCTGAGTATGGCTTGGTGAGTGGTGCTAGGTCTGTGCCCAGGATCTGAACCAGTGAAATCACGATCTACCAAAACAGAGCATGCAAACCCAACAACTCGGCCACGGGGCCAGCCTCTCCATGTGAATTTTTTAATCAGCTTGTTCATTCTGCAAAAATGGCAGTTGGATATTAGATAAAGCTTGCATTGAATCTGGAGATAAATTTGGAAAATATTGCCATCTTAATGATGTTAAGTCTTCCAGTTCATGAACAAGGAATGCCTTTCCATTTATTTAGGTTGTCTTTATTTACTTTCAACAAATTTTTGTGGTTCTCCATGTACACGTCTTGCACTTCTTTGGTTAAATTTATATCTAAGAATTTTATTCTTTTCGATGCTGTTGTAAATGGAATGGTTTATTAATCTTATTTTCAGATTTTCCTTGGTAGTGTGTATAAACACAATTGATTTTTGTATACAGATCTTGTGTCCTGTAACCTCATTGAAATTGGTTAATATTTCTTTTAGTTTTTCTTCTGGATTCCTTAAGATTTTCAATACATAAAATCATGTCATTTGCAAATGGAGATAGTTTTACATCTTTCTTTCCAATCTGGACATCTTTATTTTTCCCACCTAAACGTGCTAGCCAGAATCTCCATTTCAATGTTATATAGAAATGGTGACAGGAGACATCTTATTCTTGTTCCTGATCTTATAGGGAAAGCTTTCAATGTTTCACCATAAAGTATGGTGTTAGCTGTGGGGTTTTGTAAATGCCCTTTATCACAGGGAAGAAGTTTCATTCTACTCCAGGTTTGTTGACTGTTTTTATCATGAAACAATGTCAAATTTTGTCCAATGGATAAACATCACTTTGCTATGGTGTATAATCCTTTATCTATTATATTAAGAATATTTTTGTCATATTTATAAAGGATATTTGTCTGCCATTTTTTCCTCATGATATCTTTTTCGGGTTTTAGTATAGAAGATACTGACCTCAGAGAATGAGTTGAAAGGTGTTCCTGTCTCTTCATTTTTGGAAGAGTTTGTGAAGGATTTTTTAATCCTGTTTTAAATGTTTGAAAGAATTCACTAGTGAAGGTGTACGGTTCTGGACTTTTCTTTTTGGGAAGTTTTTTCCCCCAACTCAATCTCTTTGCTTATTATTACTATTTCAGATTTTTTGTTTCTTCTTAAATCAGTTTCAGTAATTAGTGTCATTCTAGAAACTTGTGTGTTATATCTAGATTATCTAATATTTTAGCATTCTACTGTTTAGAGTATTCCCTTACAATTCTCTTTTATTTCTACAAGACAGATAGTAATGCCCCCTCTTTTCATAACAGATTTTAGTAATTTGCATCTTTTTTCTTTTTCATTCTGGCTAAAGGTTGGTCAGTATTGTTAATTTTGTCAAAGAGCCAACTTTTATTTTTTATTGGTTTTATCTATTGTTTTTCTAATTATATTTGTTATTTCTGCTCTTTATTATTTTTCTTCCTTCTGTTTTCTTTGGGTTCAATTTGCTTTTCTTTTCCTAATTTCTTAAGGTGAAAGTTTAGTTATTTATTTTGCATCTTTCTTCTTCATTAATATAAGCATTTAGAGCCAAAAATTTCCCACTAAGCAGTACTTGAACAATGTTCCACAAGTTTTGATACATTGTATTTTCATTTTCATTTATCTCAAGTTATTCTCTAATTTCCCTTGTGATTTCTTTTTTGACCCATTGGTTGTTTAAGATGGTGTTGTTTAACTTACAAATATTTGTAAATTTCCAAGTTTTCTTCTCTTACTAATTTGCAATTTCCTTCCATCTGGTTGGAGTAAATATTTTGTATTGTTTCAATTCTTTTAAATATATTGATGCTTGTTTAATGTCTGAGCATATGGGCTACTCTGGAGAATGTTCTATGTGCACCTGAGAAGGATATGTATTCTGCTGCTTTTGGGTGGAGTTTTCTATACATGTTTGAAAGGTCTATTTTGTTTACACTATTGTTCAAGACTTCTATTTTCTTTTTTTTCTTCTGTACTGTTGTTTTATCCATTGTTGAAAGAAGAATAAATTGTAAAAGAAGTACTGTTTTTTATGATTCCATAATTACCTTTGCCAGTGCCCTTTATTTCTTTACATGGATTTGAATTAGTGTTAAGTCTCCTTTCATTATAACCTGAAGGACTTCCTTTAGTATTTCTTGCAGGAGAGGTTTGCTAGTTACATATCCTATCTGTCTTTATTTCCCTGGGAATATTTTAATTTTGCCTTCATTTTGAAAGGACAGTTTTGCTGGATACAGAATTCTTGCTAGACAATCTTTTTCTTTCAGTGCTGTGAACATGTCTTCCCACAGCTTTCTGACCTGCTGGTTTCTGAAGAGAAATCAGTTCTAAATATTATTGAAGGTGATTTCTACATGATGAGTTGTTTCTCTCGTTCTGCTTTCAAGACTCTCTCTCTGCATTTGCCTTTTGATAGCTTGATTATGATGTGTGTAGGTGTTATTCTCTTTGAGTTTATCTTGATTGGATTTGTGGAGTTTCTTGGATATTTAGATAAACATTTTTCATCAAATGTGGGAAATTTTCAGTCATTATTTCTTCAAGCTACATTTCTGTGGCTTGCTCTCTCTTGTCTCCTGGGACTTCCATATGCATATGTTAGTATGGTTGATGGTGTCCCACTTTTCTCTAGAGCTTTCTTTTTTATTTCTGTTCTTAAACAGATCATCTCAATTAAGCTGTCTTCAAGTTCCTAATTCTTTATTCTGACTGATAAAATCTGCTACTTAACACCTTAGTGAATTTTTCACTTCCATTATTGTACTTTTCAACTCCAGAATTTCTATATGGAACTTTTTAGCAATATCTGTCTCTTAAACATCTGATAAAAGATACCAAAGAAGATCCAGATAAATGCAGAGATATTCCATGTTCTTTAATAGGAAGAGTCAATATTACTAAGATATCAGTTCTTACCAACTTGATCTATAGATTCAACACAATTCCAATCAAAATTCCAGTTATTTATGAATATTGACAAAGACATCATAAAGTTTATATAGGAATGGAAAAGATCCGGAATAACACACATAATACTAAAAGAGAAAACACTAACTAACTTCATGACTTACTATAAACCTCAGTACACAAGACAGTCTAGTATACGCAAAATAATTGGCAAATAAATCAATGGAACAGGATAGAGAGTCCAAAAATAGACTTACAGAAATGTAGCCAACTGATCTTTGATAAAGGAGCAAAGTAATATCAATGGAGAAAGGACAGCATTTTCAACAAATCGTGCTGGAAAAACTGGAAAAACAGATGCAAAAAAAAAAGGAATCGAGACACAGACCTTACACTCACAAAAATTAACTCAAAAAGAATCATAGACCTAAATATAAAACACAGAACTATAAAACTCCTAGGAGATAATACAGGAGAAAATCTAGGTGGTCTTGGATTTGGTAATTACTTATTTGATGCAACACCAAAAGCACTATGCATGAAAGAAGAAAATAGTGTCAGACTTAAGTAAAATTAAAAACTTCTGTTCTGTGAAAGACACTGTTCAGGGACTAAAATGACAGGCAACAGACTGGAAAAGTATATTTTCAAAATACATAACTGATAAAGAAGTGATATCCAAGATATAAAAAGAACTCAACAATCAACAACAATAAAAAGATCACCCAATTTGCGTGCAAAAGATTTGGACACCTCATTACAGAAAATATGATGGCAAATAAGATGGCAAATAAACCTACAAAAAGATGTTCAACATTGTTTGCTAGTAGGGAACTGCAAATTAAAACAACGATAAGGTACCACTGCACACCTACTAGAATGGCCAAATCTGAAACACTGACAACATCAAATGTTGGTTAGGATGTGGAGAAACAGGAATTCTTATTCATTGCTGGTAGGAATACAAAATGGTACATCTAATTTGGAAGAAACAGAACCAATATGATATGTATATTTAGAAAGAGATTTATAATAAGGAATAGGCTTATGCAATTATGGAGGCTGACAAGTCCTAACAACTGTAGTCATCAAGCTGGAGACCCAGGAGAACCAATGATATAGTTCCAGTCCAAGTCCAAAGGCCTGAGAACCATGAGAGAAGATGGTATGGTTCCATTCTGAAGACAGGCAGACTCAAGATCCAGGAAGAGCTGATGTTTCAGTTCCTGTCTGAAGGCAGGAAAAAAAACTGATGTCCTGGCTCAAAAATGATCAGGCAGGAAGAGTTTCCTCTTATTCAGTCTTTTTGTCCTATTCAGGCCATCACCTGATTGGATGAGCCCACTCACATTAGGGAGAGCAATCTACTTTGCTCAGTCTACAAAAAGCAAATGGTATTTTTTTCCAGAAACACCCTCACAGACACGCCCAGATAATGTTTAACCAAATATCTGGGCACCCCATGGTCCAGTAAAGTGGACACATAAAATTAATCATCACAGGCAGTTTCCTACAAAATAATACATACTCTTACCATATGATCCAGCTATCATGCTCCTTGGAATTTACCCAAATGAAATGAAAACTTACATCCACAAAGAAACTTGCACACAAATGTTTACAGAAGCCTTAGTAATAATTGCCAAAACTTGGAAGAAGCCAAGATGTCCTTCAAGGTGGATGGATAAACAAACTATGGTATATTCATACAATGGAATATTATTCAGTGATAAAAATAAATGAGCTATCAAGCCACAAAAGGAGGACCTTCAATGCATATTACTAAGGGAAAGGAGCCAATCTGAAAAGGCTACATTCTATATAACTCCAACTACATGACATCCTGGAAAAGGCAAAACCATGGCAACAGTAAAGAGATCCATACTTGTCAGGGGTTCTGGGTGAGGGAGGGAGGAAGGAGTCAGTGGAGCACGGGATGTTTAGGGCCGTGAAGTGATTTTTCTGTGTCATATTTTAATGGTGGACACATATTGTACATTTGTCAAAACCCATATAATATTCAACATCAGGAGTTAACTCTAATGCAAACTATGAAACTTAGTTAATAATACTGTATCAATATTGGCTGATGAATTGCAACAAATGCAAGATGTTAATAATGGGAAATTTGGGAAGAGGGCACAAAGGGAGTAGACAGGAACTCTCTGTATTTTTATCTCAAATTCTTTCTGTAAAACTAAAACTACTCAAAATAAAGTCTCAACTGAAAAAGAAGAATGGATTCATGGTCTCTGTATTTCCATAAGCTTATTTTTGTTTTTAATCTGTTCCTGAGTCATCACAGCTTGATATTTTTGCCTACATTCAATGATGGGGATGGACATACCTTGAATAGCACTCTCCAAATCAGATAAAATAAAGACATCTGTGAAGGAGGAGTCTTCCAGGGGTCTGCCTGAAAGGTCAGATAATAGTAATTCTCTGGAACGAGGCCTTGAGGCTTTAATGTAACTCCAACCCTGTTCAGCTCCCTCCAGTGGCTACCAGGCTGCTCGTTTTTACCATGGTTTTCAAGTTCACCATGGAGCTGGAGAGAAGACAATGAAAATAGGGCAAGTTAAAAGACAGCATAGGCTGCTGTTCCTATCAATATTATACTTTTTCTTTTTTTTTCTTTTTTTCTTCTCCTCAAAGCCCCCCGGTACATAGTTGCATATTCTAGTTGTAGGTCCTTCTAGTTCTGCTATGTGGGATGCCACCTCAGCATAGCTTGATGAGCAGTGCCAGGTCTACGTCCAGGATCTGAACTGATGAAGCCCCGGGCTACTGGAGCGGAGCATGCAAACTCAACCACTCAGCCATGGGGCTGGCCCCAAATGTTTATTTTTCTTGAATAAGTGCTTTCCAGAATGCTCCAAGATCTTGATTGATTTCTAATGTTCTCAAAAAGTTAATTCTGACTTTCTTGCTAATTTTCTTAGTGTTTTTATGGAAGAGAATTTGGGAAAGTACTTACCCTATCATTTTTAGTGATGTCACCTCCTGAAGTATCTTTTGAATCCTGAAAGAATACAAAATAAATTCTCTTTAGAATATCTTTTAAGATTTCTGGTTAGAAAATTATCAATCTCAAATGCCTAATTAATTGGAAAAAATAAGTTATCAATCATGACACTAGGTAGTATTTTTCTAAGGTTCAAGTTTATTCTTAGTACTGTTGGAAATTTAGATTTCCAATCACTGGCCTGTTCAATCCCTTTTTGAATTCCAGCCATTTGAGAAAGGGCAGATGGAGCCAGACGAGGATCACTTTTATTATTCTGGAAGAGTGTTGGAGGATATCTTTAGGCCCGAGGTCAATTAGGGATTCTTACAACCACCTATAAAGAGATAAGAATCTGCAAAGCAGTTGCATGAAAGATCACCCACCTGAAAAATCCAGTCACTCAGAGAACAAAGAAGGCAAGAAAGTCAAAGACAAAATACATTAACTTTTCAAGATAGAGATTCTATTTACTCAGCAATAGAGCCTAATGTTTCTGTCCCAGGTTGCACAAGTTTCTTCTCCTACCTAAGTGAGGGAGAGAGAGAGACTGAAAGTTTTCACTCCAATACTCATCCCTTTTGTGGAACAAAGCAAAAGTTCTCTCCCTTGTCTGAAATTTTTAGGGCTGAGCTGTAAATGTCCCTCCTCAATTCTTACATTTATATCCATAAATAGCAATCAATAAAATACTTTGCCTAAAGTACCAGAAATTTGGAAATCTGGACTGTTCCAGCGAAAAATCTCAGTTGAAAGCAAAGAGTAACTGGATTTTTTGTCACAATATTATCAGTTTCCTAATTACACATATCAATTGTATAAATCTTTTGAAACCATTTGGAGTAGTCTTTCATTTTTTTCATTATTTGATTTACTCAAGTGTTCACTGAGTGACTACTATTTGCCAGGCTCTACGTTATGTCCAGGGATATAAAAATAAAAAAAAAAATAGTCCTTAACTTCAAAATCCTTGCAGTATACCTCAGAATATAAAAGGAATGGGATAGCATTGAACAACTTGAGTTGTTCCTTCTTCTCAATGAGTACTGAAACCTACTCAGAAATTGGTTTTGTAGGAACCAAGTTTCTGATGGCCCCACTCTTGCAGAAGAGTTGGGGAATTAAAAGTTGAATTGCTTAGTCTTTAAAATTTTGAGGTAGTTTTCGTAAGGATAGAAAGTTTGAACTTGAACATATTACAAGTGAATAATTTGGGTCTAATTTTCCTCTCCAGTACAAATTAAATAGAACATTATTTTTTAACTTCCTGATACGAAATGATGGTACTGCTAAGTAGCTGCCATTTTCCAGATTCTAAGTCTATGAGATTCTGCCCATATTGCAAGGGACTGCTTCACTCTCACTTTCTGTTTGCCAGCTGTTTGGAAACTAGAGACTCATAAAATGCCAAATGCATGTCTGAATGCCAAAGATATTTTCCTCTAAGGGGTAGAGAGGAAAGCTCTACATACAATACGTAAAAAGAAAAATAAATAGATAGACAGCAATAAATACATAGAATTACTGGATGTCTGTATGTGTATTGGGGGTGGGAAGTGTGATAATAGGAAATGCTCAGGAAGCCATGCTAAAAATTCACATTCAGTGACTTTGTTTTCTAAAATAATAAATCTGCCGTTGCTATATTTCCTGTTTCTGATTGATAATAATTAGAGAAAAAGACATTTTGGATGAGATTGTTTTCCAATTTAACTTTCTTGGCACCATTCCTCAACAGGGAAAGTATAAACATACACACCTGTGACAAAACAATAGATTTTAATTAATATCTTAAGAAATAGACTCAAATGGACATTGGTTCCTGGAAGGCAATTGTCCATCAACTACTTTGTTCCAACAAAAGCTTTGTGGTATTTACCAATCTTTCTTTATAGTGAAAAAGCAAGGAAGAATTCCTCTTCATTAAAATGGAATATATGTGTGTGGTGTGAATGTTGGATATTAAGGTAGATGAAATAAAACTTCTTTTAAAAATAGAATGGTAAAGATACTGGTTTCAGAAAACAGTCTTCACAAAAACTATGAATGTCAAAAGTAGAGACAGGAATCTCTGGTGAATGAAAGGATTTCCTGGCACCCTAGAAAAAAATAGTTCTGCTTCATCTTTGTCCCTGACTCACTAGTTTTAACACTCTTCTCTCAATATTCTATAGAGCAGATAAAATTTATCCTTACCCATCTTCCACTGACCTTTCTTTTAGTAACAACAGGCTAATTTTGCCATGGCCATTCACCTACCTCTCTCTTATAGTGTATTGGTTAAATGCTAACTTTGTATCAGCATTACGTGGGTTCAAATCCTTGACTTACCTCTTCACAGCTATGTAACTGTAGACAAGTTACCTAACCTCTTTATGTATCAAATTTATCCCCATCTAAAATGGGAATAATAATGTTTTCCCACTCTCCATAGGGTTGATATGAGGGTTAAATTAGTTAATATCTGTAAATATCATAGAATTGTGCTTATCACATGGTTAGAGCCAATGTAATTTTAACTATTATTACTGATCTCAGTCCTTGTGGTTTTGTGAATCTAATTTTACCTGTCTAGATCCAATTGTAGCACATGAACTAGACCCAGCCAATATCCCTTGCTATCCTTCTGACACAATAATTGGAATATGCACATTATTCAAGTTGATGTCATCAGAACTAATTTTGTAATGTCTGCTTCAATTACTGGAAAGAGCAATTTCTCTTTCCAATGGGTCTCCTGAGCTAGTAAAATATACATCTGGAGATGCTGGGAGTCATGTTGTTATTTTGTGGAAAGAGTTAGCCTGAGAGTGAAGCTAGCACAGAGGACAGGGCAGCCTTAAGATGGAGAGAGAAATTCATCATGATATTGTGTGAGAATCTGGATCAAGCATTTCCTGAAGTGAGATATTCCTGCACTTTGCCAGTGCTTGAACTGATGAGCCAGAACCAGATCTATCACTTAGAACTGAAAAAGTTCCTATTACTATGGATTCTCACCATGTCTGACCAGCAAAATACTCAGCTGTCTAGCTCCAAAAGTTAAGTATATGGAACAGTAGAAAAAACTAAGCATACACATATGATTTATGATCTTTTCAAGAAATCAACTAGTCAAAATCTGAGTATGAACTAATGTTTGCTAAGATAGTGAAATAAATAATATGTATCTTAATCTTACTATATATGTTTATATTTCCTTTTAACATGTTAATGAAAAATTACCCTGAGGGATTACTCCTGAGTGGAAAAGCAGGCTCAAGAAGATGGATTTCACTCATTGGATCGGAATATCTAAAATGCCACCCACTCTTGAGGCAAAGTGAGTTCCTACATTAGTTTATACCTTTTTTTTTATATGAGTTCCTACATTTTAGTTTTTACCTTTTTTCTGCCCTCAGTGATTCTCCAAGCCTATAAGACAAGGAAATGATCCCCAAGCAGGAGGATACGCTCATGAAAGGTTTTAGAACAGTAATTCTTAACCCTTACTGTATATCAGAATCATGTGTGGTGCCTTCAAAAATATAGATTCCTGAAACCCACTCCCAGAATTTCAATAAGGGTGGGATCCAAGCAGCTACTTTTTAACAAACTTCTCAAGGGATGCTGCTATCTACCCATTGAACATTACTGCTATAAAAAAATGACAGATCTAGGGGTGGAGGAGATAAGAAGCTCTACAATTAGAAAGAAAAGAGGAAAACACGAGTGTTGTGGTTCATTCTCTGCATTCTGACCACATTTCCTTTATTACACGTGCAATGTTCTTAGCCAGTTCTTAATTAGAAAGGCGTTGGTACACTAATGATGCCGAAGTGTAACTGATTGACAATAACATAAAATACTGCTGTGTTTATTTGCATGTAAACAGAGAATACTCCCTTAAAAGTAATGACTCTGATGACAAACATTTTTAGCATAGTGGGAAAAAGTGGATTTTTACGCAAAAAGGTCTTTTCTGGGCCCTTTCAAACTGTTATATGAGGCTAGCTAGTCCTTTCCTCCGTATTTTTCCATTCTGTAGTTACATTTATATATCACTTTTTTTCACATCTTAAGTAAGGTGTTCTATGGCATATGGATATAGACTTGGCACTTAACGGACTTTTTTTAATTGTAAAAAAAGATATAATGGTTTAGTAAAGATTCAAAGGACCAAGGAGAGAGGTAATTGCCCTTTCTAAATATAGATCATTCTGAAATTTTCCAGATGTTCTTTAATTCTTCTTTCCATTGCATTGATTCGAGTGGCCTTGTGTATGAAACAGCAAATGTTATGATGCAGCGTATTTCTTAGTTGCTATGTTTCCTATTTGTTATTTTGAATGCAATGCATTTTCACAGTTGTTTATCAACTAATATTTTTGAATGCATTTATTAAAATGACTTTAATAATATCAGATTTTTTAGGCATGAGAGGAAATTTTACGTTATATAATTGCAATTTTGCTTTTGTTATTATTTAGTGCTTTAGTAGGTAAAATATTAAGAAAAAATCTTTTGCCTTCAAAACCCCCCTAAACCTTCTTCACTTCTGTAGTTTTCTTGTGTAAAGGGGTATTTCTGAAAAATGTCTTTTTTTTTTAAAGATTGGCACCTGAGCTAACATCTGTTGCCAATCTTCTTTTTTTTTTTATTTCCTTCTTCTCCTCAAAGCCCCCCAGTACATAGTTGTATATTCTAGTTGTGAGTGCCTCTGGTTGTGCTATGTGAGACGCCACCGTAGCATGGCTTGATGAGGGATGCCGTGTTTGCACCCAGGATCCGAACCGGCGAAACCCTGGGCCGCTGAAGCAGAGCGTGTGACTGTACCCACTCGGCCATGGGGCCAGCCTCTGAAAAATATATTATATAATTTTATATTTAGGTTTTAACTTTTAGGAATATATGCTCTATGCCAAGGGTTGGAAGACTAAGTGCTAAGGGCCAAATATGGCCCATCATCTGGTTTTGTATGTAAAGTTTTGTTGGAACATAGCCACACCCTTTCCTTTATGTATTGTCTATGGCTACTTTCGCCCTACAACAGCAGAGTTGAGTAGTTGTGACAGAAGCCTTATGTCCTGCAAATCCTAAAATATTTACTCCTTGTCCCCTTGCAGAAAAAGTTTGCTTATCACTGTTCCAGGTAAACAAAGTAACTGGGCTAATTATGTGGGAAAATTATTCAGGAAAAGTTGATTTATAGAACTGAATGAATAGCTGCATACTGTTATTTTTATCCAAATAATAAAACTTTCTATTCTGTATCTGTAATCATGGTAAGTAGAGTTTGCCCACATAATTGAGTGTACATGCAAATGGTTCCTGCAACCACTTATGTCTAGCTGGACATTAGTATTTTAATATCCATAAAGTGATGACTCTTCTCCAGATCCTAAGCTAAGACCTTTACCAAAATATTATCAAATACTTGTTAAAACCTGCATAAACAAAATAAAGTACTATTATTGTTTCCTATTATTATGAGGAAACCACTGAGATTAAGAGCACAATCCCCAAGTCCTTAACCATTAAGCAGCAGAGTTGAGATTTGACAACAGTCCAATCTGGTTTCAGAGCCAGAGCACACAACCAGTGTACTGTACTAAACTTAAGTTTCATTAACTTCACAAGAAGCCGTTTATCTATAGCTTCAGTGTTCTTTAATATAGTTGACCTTTCCTACTGAAGGGCTTCCAGGCTTGAGGTATAGAACCAGGTGTTTTGCACTAACATGTACCAGGGCTAATATTCTCACTAATTGAAGAATCAGATCAACTCATGGAGTTTGGGGCATCACTAAAATACATCTGTTCTTGATTCCTCTCTATCAGATTATGAGTTGTTTCCTTCAGTTCTATAACGAGTTTACTTTGAAATTTCACTTACTGCAATGCATTTGTTCATTCGCTAAACCAATGTTTATTGAGAGTTTAATAGCTATCAGTCAGTCTTCTAAACACTAGAGATATAGCGGAGAAAAAAAGCAGGAAATATTTCTGCTCTAAAGGAGCTTGTACTCTAGAGAGGTTGTACAAACAATAAACAAGATTAATAAATAAAAGTTATAGTGGTAGAGTGCCAAGGAGAAACTAAATGAAAGAAGGGTGTGTGTGTGTGTGTGTGTGTGTAGAGGGTAAAATTTTAGATAGGGTGCTGTTATAGACAATATAAATACACAAACCATATGCCCTCAGGTCTTACCATTTCAATACACTTTAGCTTGACTTCCAACTTGCAGCATCTGCATCTCATTGCCAAAAAAATTAACCCTCCTACACAAACACAAAGCAGCCCCTCACTTCTTGAGAGGGACAAAATCTGAGATGTATGTTCTACACTGTCTCTGAAAGTTCCCCAGAAGATTAAGCTCCAATTGCCCATAACAATAAATTGCTTAATAAAGAGCACCTTGTATTTCCTGCTTTCTCTTCCCTACAGATGTTTCCTGGGTTCAGCTCCCAAATAAACTACTTGCACCTTGAATCTGGTCTCCAGATCTGTTTCTGGGGAATGCGAACTAAAAACATTGTACAAGGAAGGGAATGACACTCCTCTACAAGGTACTTCTTTTAAAATGTGTACATCTTTTAACCTTGCATATTTAGTTCCAGGAATTTATCATAAGGAAAGAATTATGTGTATGCACAAACGTTTTACAGTCTTTTCAGCAATGTGTAGAGAGAACAAAACTCCCATTTCAATAGAGTGTTTGAATTTTTATAATATTTTAAAATCTTAGAGAAGAAAATTGTTTCATGATTTTGTTTCAATTCACATTTCTATTATTACTGTGAGAGCTGAACTTTTTTTGTATTCTTTTGGCAGATTGTCTTTTACTATATTTCCCTAGTCATGTGTTTTGTACATTCTTCTGTCTTGGTGATCAACTTTTATTAAATTTTTATTAATTTATTGAAGCTATATGTATGCTGAAATTATAAGTCCTTTGTTATGTTATTACACAGATAGTAGACTCAGATTTTGACTTATTGTATTTGTGCAAGTACTGACAGTTTACCTTTTTAATGTATCAGATCTATCAATCCCTTACTTTGTTTTGACTTTAGCATTGAATTCAGAATGATCTACCCTAAGTAGGTTTACATAAAGGGAGATGTGTGTGTGTGTGTGTATTTCTAGTAATGTTATTTTGTTTTTTACCTATGTATAGTATAAAGCAGAGATATGACTTTTTCCCCAAATTGTTGCCATATTTACCAAGAGTCACTTATTCAAATAATATATGGCTTACATTTTGACATCAATTCGTGTGACTTATGTTAGAACAAGGTGCTAATAAGGCCAACCTCAGCTGCTGATCATTTCTCATGAGTCAGGTAACTTCATATTAATTCTCAAGAGTTATAGACCTGAATCTCAGCCAAATGTTCACAGGTGCTTACTACTGAATATGAGAGAAATTGAATATAAGTATGAGAGAGAATATGGATAAACTTAAATACATTCCCATTACTCTGTCCTACCCATAATAGAAAATCGAGCTCATCTTTCCAATGATAGAATATTTTTATTTCCACAGACATTTTCTGTCTTTTTATTGCTATAGTAAGGATCATGTTAAGACATGTGATCTATGCAAACTAGAAGATATTTATTAAACTGTCAACAATTAAACCTATTAGAGAGATTATTTTAGAAAAAAACTGAATAATGTCAATTTTTCTAAAATCAATTTCTTCGAGTAATAAGTAGTTCAGTGTTCTGGTTCCAGTAAAAGGACACTTTGATTAGTAACAATTTTGCTGTATATGATCTCAGGAAATAACTCAAGTAGAGAACAGCTATTTTGACATTGTTGTACTTTGACATTCTATTAACTTAGTTACTGGGACCAGAAGACAGTTGGTGAAACAGGAGCAATATCTTGAAGAAAAAGTTTAAACATTACAGAATTTTAATTGGTATTTCAATAAAACTAAAAACTTCTGCAATGTGTAAGAAAACTACTTACTAATATTACAGCATCGCTGGTACTATCAAAAGAAACATAGTAATATTGAAAAATGGTTAGTTTGATGCCTTAGTCTATTTTTAAGTCTGATTTTTTAAAATATTCATGTAATTTGGAATTAAGAACTAGGTGGTAAAAATTTTGAATTTACATTCTCTATCCCTGCATCCTACAATATATCTAGAACAAGACCAGGGCTACTGACCCCCATAATTTCATAAGATGTGTTATCTGGCTTTCCAGTTTCCAGATCTAGTTGAAAAGAGTTATACATTTGGAAACACAAATGTGTTCCATTGTCTAATGATTAAAATTGTCCTTCTTTAACTATTGACAAACCAATAGATACAAAATTCAAACAAATATAAATAGATGAGGGCAAGAGCAAGAGAAATGGGGGTAGAGAGAGAGAAACAGAGAAACAGAGAGAGAAACAGAGAGATTGAGTTTGGCAACAGGGCTCTTAATTAACTTGAATCTTAATTAAGCAAGCCATGTCTCCAGCTGTTATTCTGTTGTACGGAGTGAAATTGGTTGCAGAAACTCAAGCTGTGGAGGCTAATGGGTTATGTTACACACTAAGAGGTCATTCACCAAAGAAAGGACAGAACACAAAAATAGGAAACAGAAGTTCTTCATAAGAACACAGTGAAAGAAATGGAGAGTTCTCTGACTCCCACATAGATATGCTTGTCTTCTCTGGATTTAAAGGGCTTATAAGCAAAGAAGAGTGTTTAAATTCAATTTTCAGGTCAGTTTTCCTAAAGAGATGAAAAGTGTTTTTTATCTTCATTTCACACGTGACATTTCTATGCCTATTGGAATTTCTTTAGGGATAACAAAACTACGTCTTTCATGAAAAAATTTCAAATGACGCAATATCTGCTAATAGATATTAGATATCCACAGCTGAATTTAAGAATGGTATATCCAGGGGCTGGCCCGGTGGCGCAGTGGTTAAGTGCGCACGTTCCGCTTTGGCCACCGGGCATTCGCTGGTTTGGATCCCGGGTGTGGACATGGCACCGCTTGGCAAGCCATGCTGTGGTAGGCATCCCACATATAGAGTAGAGGAAGATGGGCATGGATGTTAGCTCAGGGCTGGTCTAACTCAGCAAAAACAAAAAGGAGGATTGGCAGCAGATGTTAGCTCAGGGCTAATCTTCCTAAAAAAAAAAAAAAAAAAAGAATGGTCTATTCACAGAAAACTGTGGATACAGTCTTCTCTGTGTCATGACTAACAGTCTAATTTGAGGGCCAAGTTGCATATTCAGTAGCTTGGAAAAACAGTATAGAATACTTGGACAAATATCAGAGATACAAAGAATAAGTAATACAGAAGTTCAGAAAAAGGTTAAGTTAATGTAGACTAAAGTGGTCATTGAAGACCGTATAAAGGAACTAGGGTTTAATGTGGACCTCAACGTATGATACGGAAAGAGAAACATGAGTGAATAGTGTACAGAGAAAGAAAGTAGTATGGGATGGATAGGTTGGGCCAGATTTTGGAAGATCTGGTATGCCAAGCAGAAGACTGTATGATTGTATGGTTGTAGGTTGTAATAATAGCTGATTAAAAAAAATACTCCAGTGCCTCACATATAAAAGAGATTATATGCCTTACTGCACTTGATATGAACAAAAAACCTCCCTATGTACCAGGAAATATTATTAACCCCATTTTACAGCTAACAGAACTGAGGCTTAAGGTCACCTAGATAGTAAGTGGCAGAATCTGCATTTGAACCTAAGTTCTAATCAGATTCTCAATTCTATGCATAAAGCACTACATTAAGGCATCAAGGAGGAGATTTAGAGATGTTTGAGAATATTCAATAAAAATAAATATCTTACTTTATTTAGATGAAATAATAAAAGGTGGAGATAGAACTATGAAGCTTCTGCCAATAATTGTAATAACTCTAGGTCCCGAAGTTTTTCTCCTATGTTTTCTTCCACAAGTTTTAGTTTCAAGTTCATGATCCATTTTGAGTTAATTTTTGCATAAGATGTAAGGTTTAGGATAAGGTTCATTTTTTTAGTCCCTATGGATGTCCAATTGCTCCAACACTATTTGGTAAAAAGGTTATTCTTCCTCCATTGAATTACCTTTGCACATTTCTAAAAATTCAATTGACCATATTTGGGTGGGTCTGTATCTAGGATCTTTATTCTGTTCCACCAATACAGCCTCCATCAGTAAACATGGTCTTGATTACTGTAGCTATATAGTGAGTCCTGAAATCAAGTACAATTATTCCTCCTACTTTATTCTACTTTTCAACATACGTTATGTATTTTATTTCCTTGTCTTTTTATACAAATTTTAGAATGAACGTGTCCATACCTACAAAAAAAACAGTGTCAGTAAATCCAGAATGCCACAATTTTTTAATTGTTTATGTTTGTTTTATGGCCCAAGGTGTGCTCTACCTAGGTATACATTCCATGGCCGAGTGAAAAGAATACATATTCGGTTGTTTGGGGGTTCAATGTTCTATAAATATTGATTAGATCTTATTGGTTGATAGCGCTACCAAGTTCTTCTATATCTTCTATATTTTTTCTGACTTCCTATCTAGTTATTCTATCAGTCACTATGAGAGGAGTAACAAAATTTTAACATTTGTCTATTTCTCTTTTCATTTCTGTCAATTTTTGCTTTATGTATTTTGCAAGACTGTTGTTTGATCTATATATCTTTAGGGTTGCTGTGTCTTCTTGGTGGATTGACCTCATTTTCACTTTGCAGTGCCCTTCCCTATCCCTGGTAATTTTCTTTGCTCTAAAGTTTACTTTACGTGATATTTGTCTAGTCACTCCTGCTTTCTGTCCTTTACTTTTACCTTATATATATTATCATATTTAAATTCAGTTACTTGTAAACAGCATATTGTTAGCTCATGTTGCTTTCTGTTGATTTGCTTGCTTGCTTTTTGTTGATTTGTCTGTTCTGCCAACTCTTATTTGATATAATTAGAACATTTGAATTTAATGTAATTATGGATACATTAGGGATTGAGTCTGTCATTTTATTTATTTTTTCAGTTTGTTCTCTCTGTTTTTAGTTTATTTTGTTTTTCCTCCTGCTTTCATATGTATTATTTTCATGTTTTTAAGGAATTCCATCTTGATATATCTATGTGGTTTTTGAGTGTATTTTTTGCATTAATTTTAACTGTTGCTCTATGTGTTACACTATACTTAAGTAACTTCAAACGGGACAATTTTGTCAATATATTACTTTTTCAAGTGAGGTGTTGAACTCTTGTCAATCTTTTTGTTACTTTATTTACCTTCATTTATAATAGAATTTTTTAAATATTTTTCTCACATACATTGTAAATCACCTCAGAAAAAATAACTTTTACTTCAATCATCAATTATAATTTAGAAAACTCATGAAGAGAACAAAAAGGAAGGCATAACTTCAGTTATTTAAATTAATTTAAATTTATTAAGGGTTGTTTTAGTCTATCCTGAAGAATGTTCAATGTGAGCTTGAGAATTGTTTATAACTCTGCCATTATTATGCGGAGGGTTCTCTAGAAGTCTGTCCGGTCTAGTCGGTTTATAATGTGGTGAGCCTTTTGTTTCCCTGCTGCTCTTTTGCCTTGCTTACGTTTTCTATGTATTATTAAATGTTGAACATTGATGTATCCAAATGTTATTGCTGAATTATATATTTCACCCCATTGATTTTATCTTTTTTTTTACTGTCGTAACATAAAATTTACCATTTTACCCATTCGTAAGCATACAATTCAGTGACATTAAATCCAGAACTTTTTCATCATGCCAAAGAAAAACTCTATACCCACTAAAAATAAAATCGCACCATTCCTCTCTCCTCCCAGCCCCTGGTAACTTCTACTATAATTTTAGTCTCCATGAATTTGCCTATTCTAGGTACCTCATATAAGTTGAATCATACAATATCTGTCCTTTTGTGTCTGGCCTATTTAGGTTAGCATAATGTTTTCAAAGTGCACCCGTGTTGTAGCATGTATCAGAATTTCGTTCCCTTTAAAGACTGAATAATATTCCATTATGCATATATACCACATTTTGTTTATCTATTCTTCTGTTAATGTATAGTTGGATTGCTTCTACCTTTTAGCTATTGTGAATAATTATGATATGAACATTGGTGTTCAGGTATGTGTTTGAGCCCCTGCTTTCAATTATTTTGGATATATACCTAAAATTAGTTTTGTTGGATCATACGGTAATCCTGGATTTAACTTTTTGGGGAACCACCATACTCTTCCACGGTGGCTATGGCATTTTGCATTCCCACCAGCAATGCACAAGGGTTAAAATTTCTCCACAACTTCACCAACTCTTGTTAATTTCCTTTTTTTATATAATAGCCATTCTAATGACTGTGAAGTGGTATCTCATTGTGGTTTTAATTTGCATATCCCACGTGACTTGCGATGTGCATATTATTGATTTGTATGTCTTCTTTGGAGCAATGTCTCCTCAAGTTCTTGGCTCATTTTTTATTACATTGTTTCTTTTCTTGTTGTTGAGTGGTAGGAGTTCCTTATATATTCTGAATATTCATCCTTTCCAGATATATGATTTGCAAATATTTCTCCCTTATTATGGGTTATTTTTCACACTCTCAATAGTGTCCTTTGATGCACAAGTATTTTTAATTTTCATGAAAATCAGTTTATCTATTTTTCTTTTGTTACCTGTGCTTTTGGTGTCATCACAAATCCAATGTCATGAAGTTTTCCCATGAGTTTTCTTCTAAGAGGTTTAGAATATTAGCTTTTAAGTTTAAGTCTTTGATGGATTTTGAGTTAATGTTTGTATATAGTGTAAGGTAAGTATCCAACTTCACTGCTGTGGCTGCTTTTGTTAAGTTCTAATTTCTAAAAGAATCTCACCCCAGCTTCTCCTCTGTGGCTTAGATGGCATATTATATGTCCACCTGGAAACTCTTATTACCACTGGTATCTTTTGGTTTGTAATTCCCTTGTAGCTTTAAAGAGCAGAGCTTGCCACCCTTCCCATCTGAATTCCAAATTATGCTTGACAAAGATGAGCAAATCAGGTCTTCAGTTATCCCTCAGCTAGCCAGATCAGAACAAGTGTACACCATAATTTGCAAATAAGGCCTGCTCTGCTACCTCCAGTTCGAGGAGAAAAACCAAAAACGTAGTTGCCACTGCTCAAGATTTAAGACCACTGCCTCATTGGGAAGTGGGTATGGCAAGTGCAAGTAAAAATATTACAAAACTTTCCTACCATTCTGAAAATGAGTTTTTCTTGATTATGAAGTTGTTTGGTTTCTATAAACTTTGATTGTTTTCCAGATCCCCTACAAAGTTGGTTCAGATAGCTTCTCATTTTTTATGTTTCTGTGGTGGAAAGAGAGCTAGCCTACCATTTTGCTGATGACATTCCCCAATACATGTTATTTTATTCTTCATGTATTTTTGACTCTGTTGTTAGGTGTATATATACTTATAATTGTTATGTTTTCCTGATGCATTAACATTACTTTATCCATTCCAGTTTTGTTTTGGTTACTGTTTGCATATGATATCATTTTATCGTCTTATTACTTTCAAGCTATTTGTGTTTTTGGAAGATAAATATTTCTCTTGTAGATACCATATACTTTAAGGTTTTTAAAAAATGTCTTCTGCCAATCTCTTCCTTTTGATTAGACTAATTCATTTACATTTAGTGTAAACACTGATAAGGTAGGACTTATTTAATGCCATTTAATAATTGTTTTCTGTTTATCTATGTCTTTCCTGTTCCTATACTGCTCCATTACTGCCTTCTTTTGTTTTAAACAGATATTTTCCAGCATACCATCTTGATCCTCTTGTCATTTCTCTTAATATAATTTTTGATATTTACTTAGAGATTTCCCTAAGGATTACAAATAACATTTTAACTTGTAACAATCTAGTTTGAATTAATACCTACTAACTTCAACATTATACAAAACATTTGTTACTATATCACTTTGCCTTTTCCCCAAACTTTAAGCTATATGGACATACAAATTATGTTTTATATATTGTAACTTATCAAGATATTTTATAATATTGCTTTATGCAGTTGTTTTATAAATCAGATAAGGGAAGAAAAGTTTTGAAAACCAAAAATATATTTATACTGTATTTTATATTTACCCATATAGTTACCTCTTCCAAGGCTCTTTATTTCTTCATATAGATTTACCGTGGAGTGTCCATCATTTCATCCTGAAGGGCTCCCTTTAGCATTTCTTGTAGGGCAATTAAGCTACCTATTAACTCCATTAGTTTTTGTTACTCTGGTATGTTTTAATTTTTCCTCATTTTTGAAAGTCAGTTTTGCCATATGTAGAATTCTTGGATGACAGTTATTCTTTCATCATTTTAAATGTCATTCCACCATCTTTGACCTCCAAGGTTTCTCATAACTAATCTGCTGTTAATCTTATTGAAGAATCCTATGTGTAACTAGTCACTTAGCTCTTGATACTTTCAAGATTGTCTCAATCTTTGATTTTCAACATTTTCACTAAAATGTGCCTTTGTGTGGATCTCTTTGAATTTATCCTACTTGGAATTCATTAACCTTCTTAGATGTACACATTAAGATTTTTCATCAATTTGGGAAGATTTTGTCCATCATTCCTTCAAATAGTCTTTTTTCCATGTTTTTCTCTCTTCTCTCTTTCTGGGATTCCCATGATGTATATGTTGATATACTTGATGGTGTCCCATGGTCTCTGCGGCTTTTTAAATTTTTCTGCATTACTTTGTCTTTCTGTTCTCAGGCTGGATATTCCTAATTGGTCTCATTTCAAGTTCACTGATTCATTACAATTCCAGCTCAAATCTGCTGTTGACCCTCTAGTGAATATTTGTTTTTCAACTATGATATTTTTCAACCACAGTGTTTCTATTCAGTTATTTTTCATAAATTTTATCTATTCATTGATAGTCTCTTTTTGATGACACATCATTCTCATACATTCCTTTAAATATTTTGGTATGGCTTCTTATAGTACCTTGAACATATACACACAACTAATTTAAAGTCTTTATCTAGAAAGTCAAAAGTCAGGACTTCGTCAGGGTCAAATAATTACAATTCTCTAAGAATGGGGCATTTGGGGGACCTACAAACCTGTTGTCTTCCTCTAGTGCTGCTAGGCTTCTGCTTTTCACAGCGACTGCAGTTGCAATGCTGTTGATTTTCAAGGCTGTCACAGATCTTGAGATAGTGAGATAGTGAGATCTGAATGTGGCAAGATAAACACTGCAAGGGTCACTAGGACTTATTGTACAATGTTGAATAGAAGTGGTGAAGGTAGGGATCCTTGTCTTGTTCCTGATCTTAGAGGAAAAGATTTCAGTCTTTCACCATTGAGTATGGTGTTATCAGTGGGTTTTTGATAAATGTTCTTTATAATGTTAAGGAAATTCTCTTCTCCTCCTAGTTTTCTGAGTGTTTTTATCATAAACTGAGGTTAAATTCTAACAAATGCTTTTCTGCATCTATTGAGATGATCATGTGGGTTATTTTCCCTCATTCTATTAATGAGATACATTACATTGATTTTTTACTTTGCAGGGGAAGATTCACCCTAAGCTAACATCTGTTGTCAATAGTCCTCCTTTTTTCTTCTTTTTTCCCCCTGAAAGTCCCAGTACATAATTGTGTATAATTGTAAGTTGTTCTAGTTCTTCTATGTGAGCCACTACCACTGCATGGCTACTGACAGACAAATGGTGTGGTTCTGACTCCACAAACCAAACCTGGACCACTGAGGTGGAGTGCACCAAACTTTAACTGCTAGGCCATCAGGGCTGGCTCTGATTGACTTTTCTAATGTCCAACTAATCTTACATTCCTGGGATAAATTCCGCATAGTCATGATACATAATCTTTTAATGTGCTGTTGGATTGGTTTGTGTTATTGGCTTGTGTCCTCCAAAAATTCGTATGTTGAAGTCCTTACCTCAGAATGTGGCTATATTTGGAAAGAACATCTTTAAAGAGGTAATTAAGGTTACATGAGACAATTGGGATGGACCCTGATCCAACATGACTGGTTTTCTTACAAGAAGAGGAGATTAGGATACAGATACAAACAGAGAAAAAGACCATGTGAAGACACAGAGAGAAGATGGTCATCTACAAGGCAAGGAGAAAAGACCTTAAGAAATCAACCGAGCCAAAACCTTGATCTTATAATTCTAGCTTCCAGAACTGCGAGAAAATATCTTCCTATTGTTTAAACTACTCACTCTGTGATATTAGCTATGGCTGTCCTAGAAAATTAATAAAGCTTGCTAGTATTTTATTAAGAATTTTTGTATCTATATTCATAGCACATATTGTTTTGCAGTGTTTTTCTTGTGGTATCTTGTTCAGGCATTGGCGTCAGAGTAAAGCTGGCCTCATAGGATGTGTTAAGGATTATTCCCTCCTCATCTATTTTTGGAGGAGTTTGAATAGGATTGGTGTTAATTTTTTCCTTAAATACTTGGAAGAATTCACCAGTGACATCATCTGATTTTTTTCACTTATCATAATGTCTTCAAGGTTTATCCATGTTGTAACATATGATAGATTTCCTTAAATTTTGAGGCTGAATAATATTCCATCGTGTGTATATAATATTTTGTTTATCCATTCATCAATCAATGGACATTTGAATTGCTTAGACCTCTTGGCTATTGTTAATACTGCTGCTATCAACATGGATGAGAAAATATCTCTTTGAGACTGCTTTAAATTCTTTTGGATAAATAACCAGAAGAGAGATTGCTGGAGTGTATGGTTGTTCTGTTTTCAACTTTTTTAGGAATCTCCATACTTTTTTCTATAGTGGTACACCATTTTACAACCCAATCAACAATGCACAAGTTTTCCAACTTTCCACATCCTTGCCTATAATTGTTATTTTCTGTGTGTGTTTTTAGTAACCGTCCTAGAGGATGTAAGATGATATCTATTGTGGTTTTAATTTGGATTTCTCTGATGATTGTGATGTTGAGTGTCTTTTCTTATGTGAGCTGGCTATTTGCATATCATCTTTGTAGTTGTCTATTTGAGTCCTCTGCCCATTTTTAAATTACGTTATTTTATTTTTTATTATTGAGATATAGCAGTCCTTTATATATTCTGGATATTAACACCTTAGCAAATATATGATTTGCAAATATTTTCTCTCATTTCTGGGTTGCCTTTTCACTCTGTTCATTGTGTCCTTTAATGCACAAAATTTTTAAGGTTGATATTGTCCCATTTGTCTATTATTGCTTTTGTTATCTGTATTTTTGGTGTCATATGTAAGAAATCACTGCAAGTCTAATATCATGAAGATTTTTTCCGGTTTCTTTCTAAGAGTTTTACAAGTGCAGGTCTTAAATTTACATCTTTTATCCATTTGAGTTAGTTTTTGTATATGGTATAAGATAATCTCATAATTTTGTATGTGGATATCCAGTGTTTCCAACACCATTTGTTAAAGACACTGTCTGTTCCCCCATTAAATGATCCTGGAATCCTTTTAGAATGTCACTTGACCACATCCATGAGGGTTTAGTTTTGGTCAATTTTCACTGTTTGATTACTGTAGCTTTGTAATATATTTTTAAATCAGGAATTGTGAGTTCAGTTTTATTCTTCTTTTTCAAAATTGTATCGCTATTCAGGGTTCCTTGAGATTTGCTATGAATTTTAGGATAAATTTTTCATATCAGCAAAAAATACCATTACTAAAATGCCATTTTGATATGGATTGGGTTGAATCTGTAAATTTCTTTGGGTACTACGGACATCTTAACAATATTAAGTCTTCCAGTCCATGAACACAAAATGTTTTTCCATTTATTTGTGTCATCTTTAATTTCTTTCATCAATATTTTTTTGTTTTCAGTATATAAATCTTTCACCTCCTTGGTCAGATTTAATCCTAAGTACTTCATTATTTTTGATGTTATTTTTAATTATTTTCCTAATATCCTTTTTGTATTTTTCATTGTCAGTATATACAAATGCAACTGATTTTTGTGTGTTGATTTTGTATCCTACAGCTTTGTTGAATTGAGTTACTAGTTCTAATAGGGTTTTCTGTGGAATTGTTAGGGTTTTCACATACAAGATCATTTCATCTGCAAACAGAGATCATTTTATTTCTTCCTATCCAATTTAAATGCCATTTATATCTTTTTCTTGTCTAAGTCCTCTGATGAGGACTTCCAATACTACATTGAATAGAAGGGGTGAGAGAAGGCATCCTTGCCTTCTTCCTGATCTTAGAGAAAAATGCTTTCAGTCGTTCACCATTGAGTATGATGTTAGTTGTGGGCTTTTCATAAATGACTTTTATTATGTTGAGGTACTTTTCTTCTAGTCCTAGTACATTGAAAGTTTTTCATCATGAAAGGGTGTTAAATCTTGTCAAATACTTTTCCTACATCAATTGAAATGATCATGAGGTTTTTGTCTTTAATTATGTTAATGTAGTATATTATATTGATTCATTTTTATATATTGAACCATCCTTACATCCTTACATTGAACCATCCATTGAACATTCCAGGAATAAATCTCACTTGCTCATGTTGTATAAAACTTTCAATGTGCTGTAGAATTTGTTTTGCAAGTATTTTGTTGAAAATTTTTGCATCAATGGTTATCAGGGATACTGGTCTGTGGTTTCCTTTTCTTGTAGTCCCCTTTTCTGCTTTTTGTATCAGGGTAATGTTGGCCTTATAAAATGAGCTTGGAAATGTTCCCTCCTCTTCAAATTTTGTGAAGAGTTTCTAGAGGATTGATGTTAATTTTCCTTTAAAGTTTTGGTAGAATTCTGCATTAAAGCCATCTGGTGTTAAAATTTTCTTTATTGGGAGGTTTTCGATAATTGACTCAATCTACTTATTCATTATTGATCTGTTTACATTTTCTATTTCTTCATAATTCAATCTTGGTGGCTTATGTGTTTCTAAAATTTATCCGTTTCATCTAGGAATCCCATGTGTTTATGTACAATTGTTTGTAGTATTCTCTATAATCCTTTTTAGTTATATGGAATCAGTTTTAATGTCTCCTCTTTCATTTCTGATTTTAGCTATTTGATTTTTGTCTCTTTTTTCATAGTTAATATAGCTATAAGTTCTGTTGATATTTTCAAAAACCACTTTGCGTTGCTAGGTTTTTAAATTATTTGTCTCCTTTTTATTTAGTTTATCTCTCTTCTAGTTTTTATTATTGTTTCTTCTTTCTGCTACATTTTGGTTTAGTTTGTTCCTTATTTTCTCATTCCGTGAGTTAGGTTGTTGATTTGAGATCTTTTGCCTTTTGTAATGTGCACATTTACAGCTATAAACTTCCCTCTTAGCACTGCTTTTGCTTCATCACGATAGTTTTTATATGTTGTGTTTTTATTTTCATTTGTCTCAAGTTATTTTCTAATTTCTCTTGTGGATTTTTTTTATGAGCCATTGGTTGTTTAATTTGCATGTATTTGTGGATATTCCAATTCGCCTTTTTTATAATTTTTATCTTTTTGTGGTAGGATCCAGCTCCTGGAGTTTCCTACTCTGCCATATTCATGACATTACTTACATGATCTTTAAATACATCCCTGGATATGCTTAAGAAATATTCATTAACAATAATGCATCTATGCTACAAATAAAATGAGTCTACTTTTTTTGTTCTCTTGCTATTATGTCTGGAATTGACTTACACTATCATCAAAGCAATAAGGTAGGTAAATTTTCCTTTTTCTTTTCTTTTTTTTTTCCCATAATGGAGACTTTATTTATTTATTTTTTGTTAACGATTTTATTTTTTTCCTTTTTCTCCCCAAAGCCCCCTGGTACATAGTTGTATATTCTTCGTTGTGGGTCCTTCTAGTTGTGGTATGTGAGACACTGCCTCGGCGTGGATTGATGAGCAGTGCCATGTCCGCGCCCAGGATTCAAACCAACGAAACACTGGGCCGCCTGCAGCGGAGCACGTGAACTTAACCACTCGGCCACGGGGCCAGCCCTTTTTGTTTCTGTTTTGAGGAAGATTAGCCCTGAGCTAAGATCTGCTGCCAATCCTCCTCTTTTCGCTGAGGAAGACTTGCCCTGAGCTAACATCCGTGCCCATCTTCCTCTACTTTATATGTGAGATGCCTACAACAGCATGGCATGCCAAGGGATGCCATGTCTGCACTCAGGATCCACACCTGCGAATCCTGGGCCGCCAAAAAGTGGAACGTGCGAACATAACTGCTGGGCCACTGGGCTGGCCCCTAAATTTTCCTTTTTCAATATTTCTTGGAAAAATTTTCATAAGGATTTCCTGTAAAAGTGAAGAATGCCCATAGAAGAGCTGTAACGCCTGGATTCAAATGCCATCTCTGCTACTTGCTTGGCATTTGGCAATAGGCAATATTATTCCATCTGTGCTGCAGTTTCATTTATACAATAGTGAAAAAATAGTACCTATGTCATAGGGATTTTCTGTTTATCATATATGTCAGTACATGTACAAGATTTTAAAATGTATCTGGTCAAATCCAGCAATGTATAAAAAGAATTATATACCATGACCAAGTGAGATTGATTCCCAGTACAGACGGCTGATTCAATATTAAAATGTGAATTAATGTAAACCATAAAAATATCAGGCTAAAGAAAAAAAATCACATGACCATATCAAAAGAGACAGAAAAATTATTTGACAAAATCTAACACCCATTCATGATAAAAATTCTCAGCAAACTAGGAATAGATACGAATTTCCTCAACTTGATAATGAATACTTACAAAAACCTACAGCTAACATCTAATTTAATAGTGATAAAATAGTGAAAAGACTTTTCCACTAAGATCAGGATCAAGGTAAAGATGCCCCTTATCACCACTCCTTTTCAAAATCATACTGAAAGTCCTAGCTAATGCAATAATATAAGAAAGGAAAATAAAGGGTATACAGACTGGAAAGGATGAAATAAAACTGTCTTTGTCCACAATTTACACAATTGTCTATGAAGAAATCAGAAAATATTGATAAAATATCATCTGACCAAATAAACAATTATAGCAACATTGTATATATCAATAATGAACAAGTAGAATTTGAAATTAAAAACACAAAATCATTGTTATGGAATGAATTTTGTCCCTCCAAATCATATTGAAGCCCTAATCCCCAATGTCACTATATTTGGAGAAAAGACCTTTAAATAATTAAAGTCAAATGAGGTCATACTAATGAGAACCTAATCCACTATGACTGGTGGCATTAGAAGAAGAGAGAAAGACACCAGAGATGCATGCACACAGAGAAAAAGCTATTTTCTCTGTCACAGGAAGAAGATGGCCATCTGCAAGCCTAGGAAAAAGACCTGAGAAGAAATCAACTCTGCTGGCACCTTGATCTTGGACTTAGCGCCTCCAGAGAGGTCAAAAAGTAAATTTCTGTTGTTTAAGTCACCCCATTTGTGGTATTTTGTTATAGTAGTCATAACACAACCATTTATATTAGCAGCCAAGAAAATGAAACACTTAGGTATAAATCTAACAAAATATATACAAGCTGTATATGAGGAAAACTACAAAACTCCTATGGAAGAAATCAAAGAAGTAGTAAAAGAGACATTACGTGTTCATGGATAGGAAGACAATATTTTCAAGATGTTGATTCTTCTCAACCTGATATATAAATTCAACACAATCCCGATCAAAATCCAAGCAAGCTATTTTGTGTATATCAACAAACTGGTTCTAAAGTTTATATGGAGAGTAAAAAGACCCAGAATAGCCATTCGATAGTGAAGAAGAACAAAGTCAGAGGACTGACACTACTCAATGTCGAGACTTATTATGAAGCTACAGTAATCAAGACAGTGTGGTACTGGTGAAAAAAATAGACAAATAGATCAATGGAACAAAATAGAGAGCCCATAAGTAGACCCACTTAAATATATTCAACTGATCTTTGACAAAGAAGCAAAGGCAAAGTAATTGAGCAAAAATAGCCTTTTCAACAAATGATGCTGAATAACTGGACATCCATTTAGAAAAAAAATGAATCTAGACATAGATCTTGTGAACTTCATAAAAATTAACTAAACATGGATCATAGTCTTAAAGGTAAAATGCAAAACTATAGAAATCCTAGAAGATAATACAGGAGAACATCTATATGATCTGGGGTATGGCAGTGACTTTTTCAGTGCAACTCCAAAGGCATGATCCATGACAAAAAATTGATAAGCTGGACTGTATTAAAATTTTAAATTTCTGTTCTGTGAAAGATACTGTCATGAAAATGAAAAGACTGGGAAAAATATTTACAAAAGACATATCTGATAAAGAACTCATGCAAAATATACAAAGAATGCTTAAAAACTTGACAATAAGAAGGCAAATAACCCAATTAAACAAGAGCCAATGACTTTAACAGACAGTTCAACGGAATAGATACCCAGATGGCAAATAAGCATATGAAAAGATGTCCCACATCTTATGTCATCAGGGAAATGGAAATTAAAACAACAATGAGACACCACTCCACACCTATTAGAAAGGTCAAAATATGGAACACTAACAACACCAAATGCTGGTGAGGATGTGTAGTAATAGGAACTCTCAATCATTGCTGGAGGGAATGCAAAACAGTACAGCCACTTTGGAAGACAGTTTGGCATTTTCTCACAAATCTAAACGTACTCTTACTGTATAATCCAGCAATCATGCTCCTTGGTATTTACTCAAAGGACTTCAAAAATTATGTCCACAAAAAAATCTGCACATGGATGTTTATAGCAGCTTTATTCTTAATTGCCAAAGCTTGGAAGCAACCAAGATGTCCTTCAGTAGGTGAATAGATAAATAAACTATGGTACATCCGGACAACAGAATGCATTCAGTGCTAAAATGACCTATCAAGTCATGAAGACCTGGAGGAGCGTTAAATCCATAATAAGTGAAAGAAGCTGATGTGAAATTGCTACATATTGTATGATACTAACTATATGATATTCTGGAAAAGGCAAAACTGTGGATATTGTAAAAAGATCAGTGGTTGCCAAGGGCTGGGGATGAAGGAGGGATGAAGAGGCAGAGCACAGAAGATTTTCAGGGCAATGAAACTATTATGATACTGTAATGGTGAATATACATCGTTACACATTTGTAAAACCCATAGAATGTACTACACAAGAGTGAAACCAAATGTAAACTATTGCCTTCGAGTGATACTGATGTATCAACATAAATTCATTGGCTGTAACAAATCCACTGCTCTGGTGTAGGATGTTGATGGTGGCTGTGCATGCGGGAGGGCAGAAAGTACGTGGAAAATCTGCACTTTCCCCTTAATCTAGCTGTGAATTTATAACTTCTCTAAATAATAATGTCTACTTTTTAAAAACGTGTACATAGGACAGAACATGCTCAGCATAAATGTTAATCATCATTTATCTAGGACGACCTTATTATAGCAGTAAAAATGTAGTTTTGCTTTGACTCCCAGTTCTGTCATTTGGTAATTGTGCGACCTCAGGAAAATTCCTTCTTTCTCTCCTTCAGTTTCCTAATCTGTAAAATGGGGATAACGATACTGCTTGTATCACCAGGTTATTTTGTGCTTTGTGATAATACATGTAAGGCACTAAGAATGCTACTTGGATATAGCAAGTCCTCACTAAGTGTTAGGTTGTTGTTTCTGTTGTTATTTTCTTCCTCTGTATTTGTTGTAGAAGCCCAACCTCCAGCCAATACACTTTGTAAAACCCCTGCTTTATTCTCCTCTTCTGCATTTATCACAAACATAATACATATTCTACTAAGTTATCATATTTGTTGTCTCTGACCTCTTCTAGAGCTTAAGTTCTTTCAAAACAGAGTTTTATTGTTTTTATTCACTGCTCAATATTTAGAACAATACCTGACGTAGTGTGTGATGAATGAATAATTTTTAAGTGAATTGAAGAAGAATCTCTGATTATCCTCCCTTTGAAGCCAGAACATATCAGAGCCTTTACCAAGCATATTGCCTTCTTTCTTTTGAAGAGTGGTTCTCAATTCTGGCTGTACATAAGAATCACTTGAAAAGACTTTACCAAATATCAATGGCCAGTATTCGTCCCTTGGAATTCTGATTTAATTTTCTGTGCTGGAGCTGATGCATGAGTATATTCTTGATGCTACTTAAATGATTCTATCTAATCAAAATTGAGAAACACTTCTGTAGAAAGAAATTTTCAAGCATTTTCCTGAGAGCAAAATTAGCTGCAACTAGAAGCAATATATACATGGCGAATAGGAAGGAAGCTATTTATTTCATTATTGCAGTACGCATTTGCCCACCATTGTAGATCTCAGTGTATAGAAAAATGTTTGGCACCTAGTGAATATTCAAGATTTGATAAATACTTGAATAAATCAATGTGTCAATTAATTAATGCATCAATGAGTCAATTATTTCAGTATATTGATGAATAACACAGAGGATGCCAAACAGAGCTGCTGCAGGACTCCCGTGGGAAGAGTTCCACTTAATTAAAGACACCTGGCCATTAGTATATTTTCTGTGGTTTTTATACCAGTCTATTCTAATTTTATAGGACTCCCTCAAAATGTATTGCCACGAATTATTCTTGCAAAATAAAAACTACTAAAGTCTCTGTCTAAGAACATAGGAGGGATAGAGAAACCTGTTAAATGACACCAGAAGAAACAATTAGCCACATCTATAGTGTGGGACACTCTACAGAATATATGACCCAGTTTTTTCAACAAATTAATGCATGAAAAATTCAGGGAACAGAAGAATGTGAGGAGTGACTAGTCTAAAATTAAAGATATCTAAAAGGACTTAAGATACGTATTAACCAAATACGAGTTTTATTTGATGGATCCTAAACCAAATTTTAAAAGACATTTTGATACAATCAAGGAAATATGAATATAAACTTTTTACGTGATATTTAAAAATTATTGTCTTAATGATTGCATCATTGTTCTCTTTAATAAAATTTACAATTGGACTTTGATATTATTTATTGCATTTGAATACTTCTGTTCCTATTTAAATTTATTTTTATTTGAATTGGGAGGTACATTTAATCAAATGCTTCTTGATGAAGTTGATTATGTCAACTGACTTATTTCCTGATATTGAATTATAGTGTAAGCCCTGACAGTTCGTTTTTTTTCATTTTTGTAATGCAAATTCCTGACTTAAGCTTTGATTACCAAGGCATCCACTTCAAAGAGGCATCCACTTCAATGACAGTTATCTCCAATACACACATTGTCACCAACATGACCAGATAAAGAGCCAGGCTGACCCCCTCCACACCCAGGAGTTTCCTTTGTTTTGGAGATTTATGGTTGACTTAACCGATCTTTTGGCCATTTATTTTTCACTTCTCACTCTTTAATTTCTGCTCTTATGTTTTAAATTCACCAATAAAAAGTGAGCCCATGAAAACATAAGCCCCCGACTCTCAACCTCAGTGAAAGCAAAACCCCAGGCCTGCTATCTCTCAATTTCTCTCTCTCTTTCCATCACCTCACAGTGTGGCCCCAGGCATACCATGCACCCTCCAGGATTTGTGAGTAACAAAACTCCTTTTTCCCAATGTTTCCTGATGGTTATTGCTGAAGATGTCTTGCAATCATAATAAGAACACCACCAAATCCAGCTACAACAATGATCCAAAAGGAAAGATGTCTGTGGGGGGACTCTCTGGGGCCCAGGTGAGAACTTCCATGCATTTCCAGCTGATTGCATCACTACTGATAGGCTGCAACCAGCACAAAACAATTGGAATAGTCAGCAGGATTGCACAACTGCCCTTGCAACTAACCGAGGGGAATGCCCTTTAGCTGCAACTGGCTCACTAACTAACTAACGTGAGTGGGTAACACCATCTGGGAAGGGAATATCACTTGCTGAAGTCTGTCTCATTGCTGTTTACTTTCACGTATTGCCTCTGTCATGAGTCACCTGTGGTATCCACTCCAAAATATCACTGCTGCCATGGATATTTGTTGCCTGGAGCCATGCACATCCTTCCCATTCCCCAGAGTAATGTAATCAAGACCATATGGTCCAGTGAGACAATTAGACCACTAATTATAAAGGCCTTAATTGACTATTAATGTATGTGAGGATCCTCCATGTCTAAAGGCCAAGGAAAGCCAATGGGAACGGACTGGATCACAAGACTATTGTCACCACCCAGGGAGAGGCTCTGGGCTAAAGACATGAGGGAAGGACATTCCCATAGGTAAGGAAGACAGGAGACTTCCACCTGCGACCACTTAGTGGTTGGGTTGTGCCTGGACTACACAGACAAGTCCTAACACAGACAAGTAAAACAGCTTTGCAACAGGAAACCAGTGGCACACAAAAGGGGAAATGAAGCAGGGGCCTATGGTCTCTGCATCACTGTTTCACTGCTGTCCCTTGTCATCCTCTGGCTTAATGGAATATCATGGGTCTAATCCCTGGCCCACTTTTGCTAAAAAATTCATGCACAAATATAAGTAAGTGTCCTAAACATCTGGTGCCAGCACCTCCTAAGAACACTGAGGAGGTACACCAGCTCCTTGATAAGTGAAAAACCCCTTTGGAAGCTTCCTGGGCATTGTTCAGTGCTGTGACATACCAACATGCCAAGACTCTGGTATCATGTTCCACAGGACTAGGTGCTTTTCCCAAAGACCTTGTGCATATTGCGCTGGTGGAGGCAGACCCCAGTCGCAGAGAGGTCGACTGGGACACCCTGGAAAGGAAAGCAGCTGCCAACAAAGAGGGCTCACAAGGGCATCATCCACAATTTTTCTGGTAACAACATGTAAGATTAAGGTAATGGGAGAAAGTCAGAAAAAGAAACTGAGATCAGAAACTATATCCTAACTGAAATTCAAACATTTCTTAAAGATTTTGTGAAGTAGAAAGGAGAGAAGGGAGCTGATCGGCTATTGCAAGTTTTTAGAATAGGCTCTGAAGTTTTACTCATGGTTATGAAGATGTGTCAACCAGCTGGTATCTCTAAAGACTGCAAAATCCATAACCTTCTCAAAGATCCATCTGGACTATATGCTCATTTCTCTGCAATACCACAGATCCTGAGCCCCCTCCACCTTCCCCTGAATGAGGCAGAACCAAGAAACATGCCTCACGAGGCATCCCTGCCACCAAGGGAAAAGCTGACAGGGTTATTGAGGCCTCTTGTGCGGAGAAAGATGGCGAAGGGAAGCCAAAGGCCCCTAGAGACACTAATATTCATACTAGAGCCCTCCTTTTCCTCACTTGGATATTTGTTGCCTGGAGCCATGCCCATCCTTCCATCGCAGCAGTGATCACTGATAAGGCTCACAGTAAATGGAAACATTTGTTGAGGCCTGTCTGCTGCTGTGCAAAATTGATGTGGTCCAATGGGTTTATCATTTTCATGATCATAGTGACCCAAGTGACCTCTTCTTCACTTCAAAGCCTGAAGAGGCCCCATTTGATCCTGAGTCCAGAGAATTACTTTTACAGGGCTCCCCCCTATTTAATATAGGGTGACACTACTACATTTTATAGGGACGGCAAAACCATCTAAAAGGCACTGGAGGGCATTGACATGATTGTTAGACACGGAGGAGATTCCCACCTAGACACCCAGGTACTTCAGTCTCATGACCCTCTGCTCCTGCTGCACTGGAAATCTCCTTTGAACAAATTTCCCTCAATGGAAAGGGATCGCCACTATCTCCTCAGTAAACCCCTTACCTCATTTTGCCCCTTATGAGAATACAAAGGCAAACCTCTACTAGGAGTTATGAAAACTCAGGGTTCCTTGCTATTTATTCTATGGACAGCCAATCTCTAAACCTCAAGCCCTGAACCTAGCGTTCTCCCAGCTACAACCCACTTCTGCCACCCACCCTCTTGCCACAAATATACCCTCTAGCCCCTCTAACCCCAAGCCATTCCCCACTACTTCTTCTGCCCCCTTCCCTAATCTCCAGAACTGACAACCACCTAACTCTCTACTCCAGCAAATTGGAGGCTCCCCAAGGCTTGTCCCACTTCCCAGAAACAATCGCCCCTATACCATTCCGGTGGTCCATTGGGACAACAAAAATGTACAGTTCTTTTTGGCCCTATGAGACACTAAAGCCCAAGTCACTATCATTCCATGTAATCCCTCTAAATTCCCAAAAGGGAAGTCCCTCTACCTACAAGGCATTGCTGGTAAAACAATTAAAGGTGTAAAAACCCATTCGGATGTCATTATTGGGACAATTCACCTTAAACAGCTTCCTCAAATGGTGGCCCCCTTGGCTCTTTCCTTTTCTGTTGTAGGCATGGATACATTGACACCACACCATGCCACATGGAACAAACCCAAGCTCTTGCCCTTCGCAGTGGGACTTGCAAATGGACACTGATGACTCTTCCTCCTCCAGTCTACACGGCAAACACTCCCCAATACCGACTTAAGCGGGACAGTGAAGGGCTATGTTCTGTCATTAAAGATATGATTGAGACAGGAATCATTAAGCCCACAATCTCCCCTTTCAATAGCCCCAGATAGCCGGTACTTAAGCCAGCCACTAATAAATGGCACTTCATCATTGACTATTGAAACTTCAATGTTCAGGTTCCCCCTATTAAGGCTCCAATTCTTAATATTATAGAACTGATTGAGGACATACAGCAACCTCAGGGAAAGTCATCATGGTCATTGACCTAGCTAATATGTTATATTCTGTTCCCATCTTGGGGGAATTTCAGACTCAATTTGCTTTCACTTTTGAAGGGGCTCAAAATACATTTATATGGCTCGCAATGCGATATTTGAACAGTCCTGCAATCGCACATAACCTCCAGCACCAGGATTTAAATACCTTACAATTGGAAATGTGTCATTTGGGGCATTATTTAGACGACATTATGCTAAGGGGTCCCTCTGAGGAAGTGGTACAGGGAGATTTGTACACTCTCACAGACTACGTACACCAACATGGCTGGGCAATTGTCCCTCACAAAATCTCAGGTCCAGTCTCATCTGTCAAGTTTCTGGGCATGATCTGGTCTTCTAAGGGCCAAGAAACTCCCCCTGCAGTCAAACATCAATTACTCACCATTAAACCATCCACTACATTTCAGACAAGAACAAAACATACCAGGTCTTTTCATGTTCTGGAGGCAACACATCCCTCATCTTTAACTGATTCTTCACCCTATATATGCAGTCATGTTGGCCACCTTCCATTAAGGTGAAGCCCAACAGCGCGCTTTGGAAGCTGCCCAGCAGACAGTCCAGCAAGCCTTACCTTTAGTTCCCCTTGACTCCACATTCCATATCGAGTCCTTGGCCACAACTGACTATGCCTCCTGGAGTCTCTGGACCAAATGTGAGTCTACCTGGCCTCCTATAGAGTTTTCGACTAAGTATTTACCCCCAGTGGCAGACTGATATACTCCCCTGGGTACCAGCTTTTGGCATCCTATTGGGCTCTTTTAGAAACTGAGACCCTGACCTGTCCCAGTCTGCTACTACTCCATACACAAGTTCCTATAATGCCCTGGGTTAAAGACGCCTTCCAGCAGAAGCGTGGCACTGCCACTGATGCTTCCTTGATAAAATAGAAATAGAGAGGGCTAAACTTGATGTCAAAAGCTGTTCCAAATTACAGAAGGATATGGCTTCTGTCATGCTCAGCCTCTTGCCTGAGAGCCTTGAGGAAGTGATAGCAGTGTCCCTGCTTCTTCCTCCTCTGGCTACTTGGGGAGCTCCTTGGGACCAACTGTCTGAGATGGACAGGGAATTGGTGTTCTTCACTCTCTGATGTGAAGTGCTACCATTGTACACAATGCAGCTTGCTGGAGGGCCGCAGCATTCTACCTGGCCTCAGGCACCTCTCTAGTCCAGGAGAGCACTCCTGGCTCAGCCCAGTCAGTGAAACACAGCTTTTCACCTAGCCCTTAAGGAAGCCATAAAACACAGATTCTTGGGCTATGGCAAAAGCAGTTTGATATGGCCAGTGGCTAAGGGAAAATTTTCTCTTACAAGGCAAGTCCATCTGAGACACTCAAATACGGAAAATATTAGCAGAGTCCTGAATCCCTATTATTGTTATTCAGGTTTCTGCACACACTAAGCGCTCTACAGGAGCCATTTTCAACAATATTGCAGACTCCCTCACTAAACCCTCCACACTCTGCACAGTACAGTCTCCTCAGGGTATGAGCTTTCTTGTCAGCTTGCGAAATGGGTCCACACGACCTTGGGTCATTGGGGAATTTATACCTTAACAACTTGGGCTCAAGTGAAGAGACTCCCCGATCTTCTCCGTGGCAGCTAAGGTCGTTATAAATTAGTGCATTCTGTGCTCCCAAAGTGAAAAACGGAGGCTATCCAGATGGGGACATATTCCCCAGGGAGACCAATCACACTCCCTCTGACAGACTGATTTCATTGGCCCAGTGCCCCCTTCTGCTGGGGCATCCAGATGTGCCTCACAATCATTGATGCTTACACGGGACTCCTCTTGGCAATCCCCACTCAGCATTCCTCTTCAAAACAGGTAATCCCTTTCCTTACTAAATTTATTTTTGTTCTCTTTGGATTTCCAGACATTATTGACTCTGATCAGCGTGCACACTTTACCTCCCAGGAGACTCAACAGTGGGCTCTTCAACATAATATTCTTTGGAATTTTCATCTAGGCTACCACTCCCAGGCGGCTGGCCTCATTGAGTGTCGCAATGGCCTTCTTAAAGAGACACTCCTTAAATTACTTTCAGGCAAGCGGTCCCATAAATGGATTGAACTCTTGCCCCAGGCCCTCCTCTTGCTTACTTCTCTCCACCTGGGCCTTCATACCCCACATACCAATTATTGTATACCCCTCAAGTTTCAATATTTGGCAATCCTGGATCTTTTGCTCTTCAGGTTATTGTCCGTTTTATTTTGTCCTCTGACTCCACTTCCCCCTTCCTCTCTGATTTTTCCATCATCTCGCCATCTGCTTCATGCTGGCAACCTGATCAAGGATGAATAGTGCAATATGATCCCTTCATTATTGAATATCCCCTTGGCCAAAAGCCCGCTAAATTAGTGGGAAATCATTTCTTTGGAAACTTTGACAATGGTGAGGATTCTCTGAAAGGAGCCACTTTCATGTCAGTTGCACTCCTTGAATATAGTGGCTAAAAGGGGTGGCTAACAAAACTAAATTCTCCTACTAATTTTTAGGAAGTAAAAATCATCACCACAGGACCAACTAGTTGTGCCATTTGTGTGTCTGAAAGAGAGTGAGACACTCTCCACATGGTAGAGGTGAGCCATATTTGGAGATGAAAGCATGGTGAGAAAGCTTCATGTTGTGGCCTTACCCCAAGCTAAACAAAATAACCAACGACTTTCTCACGAAGAGCAGCCACGCTCAGCCAGGAGGAACCTGACCCAAGCTCATCAAATGTCGGTGCTCTGTATGACTGTGGCTATTCTTTTTTTTTTTCCTGAGGAAGATTAGCCCTGAGCTAACATCTGCCACTAATCCTCTTTTTGCTGAGGAAGACTGGCCTTGAGCTAACATCCGTGCCCATCTTCCTCTACTTTATATGTGGGACAACTGCCACAGCATGGCTTGGTGAGCAGTGCATAGGTCCGACTACGGCTATTGTTATTGCTCTGTACAGCCTGGGTAAAAGGGTTACTCATAGACTCCTTGGGCCTAACCATTGACAGATACAATGCTGGAACAATACTGCTTCAGCCCACAATTGCACCATAGTGTGGAAAAGAGGTGAATATTGCAGTACCCTGTCAGAAGGGCTCATCCAGCATGCCACAGAGTCTGGGCGGCAAAAGGATTGAATCCCTTTATAGGCAATGGACATTCTGGGAGTAATGCTCAAGTGATACTCACCCCCATCCCCGATTTCTGTACATCAAATATTACTATAAGCTAACTGGCCCTATAATTGCCCATAGATAGAGCTCATCTGGCTACAGGAACTGTGCTCCTATGATTTGCACATTGCATTCACAGGTTGGTCCCAGGAATACCTAAATAGCATCCATAACATCTCTGTTAGCCTGGGATATAGATGTGCCCAGAATCTTTATATGCTTTCGATGAGCACCTCAGGGAATGAAAGGGCAGCCACCCATTCCATTGCTAAATGTGCCCCTGAAGACCACAGAATGCTATTCACAATTTGTCCCACTAGCAGCAGGCTCAGATCTGCAGCTTAGTCCTCAGGGAAGCCTCCAAGTTATATCAGGCTAGCCTGCTCCCAGTCCATGACCAACACCACAACTGGATAGTGACATGGGAGGCACCCACCCACTGGGGGGCTACCAATCCAGAGGACATCAATCCCAAGTGAGATGAACTTGTTGACCAACTATGAGGTAAACTCTGATAGACTAAAACAAAAAGAAGTTTATTTGGGGTTTATTAGGACTGCAGCCCAGGAAAAAGACACATTCAAATAGCCCTTGAACTGTGTTTTCTACTGCTGAAAGGGAGAAGGAAATTTTTATAGTCGTAGCTAACAAGGGCAAAGAAGAGAAAAGAAGGAATATCCTTTAACAAATTCCAGGCACAAGGTAATCATAGGGGTGAGAGTCAGTTGAAACAAGCCATTAAACTTAGGAATGTGGGAGATGACTGATAGGAAAGAGGCTTCTTTCCTGATAATCTTATCATCCTTCGGAAGGAGGCCTCCCTCTCAATCTTACCATCCTTGAGAAGATTTGCAGATGCATTTCAGGTATCCAATGAGTTCAAGAGTTCATTCTGATAACACAAACAAAGAAAACAGTTCAGTGGTTACCAGGGGAAGGGGGTTGGCGGCTAGGCACAGGGGGTGAAGGGGAGCACTTGTGTGGTGACAGACAAGAAATAATGTCCAAGTGAAATTTCACAATGATGTAAACTATTATGAACTCAATAGAAAAATAATAATAAAAGAGTTCATTCTGAAGGAGGAATTTGTTCCTCTCCTTTTCATGATTGCCAGGCTCCGTTTTAATCCCTTAACATGAGAGACTCCATCTTTTTTCAATTCCACAGACTCACCGCTAAAGAGGACACCATCTCAGATGACATTGCTCCAGGCAAGAGTTTGCCGCTGGAGATGCCTATGCCTCCTACACCAGAGATGATGCCCCAGGAGCAAATTACCATGTCAGAGACCTCACCGCTCACCGATATGGCCCAAGATGTTAAAATATTCCACAATATTACCCAAATCTTTGAAAAGATTCCCAGGACCCCCAAGATCACTGACCTATTTTCGTGGCTGGATCATTAAATTTGGGACAATGGTTACAGACTGGATTTTAGGTTATTGCTTGTATAATTATTATAGGATTTGCTACTATAATCTTAATTAGATGTATACTTTGTTACAACATATCTCATTCCTAACTTTTAACATATCTGCTTCAGGCTGTTAATATTCTCACCATTAACTCTGATGCCTAGGCATCACAGAGTGGATTGTAGTCTAAGTGCCTGACAGGTTCTTTTCATTGTAATGCAAGTGCCTGACTTAACCTTTTGATTGCCAATGCATCCATTTCAAAGACTACTATCTTGATTAAACACATTGCCAGCCACATGACTAGATAAAGAGCCAAGCCGACCACTCCCTGAAGTTTCATTTGTTTTAGACATCTTTGGTTGATTTAGAAAACTGACCATTTGGCCACTCGTTTTTCCCTTCTCACACTTTAATTACTGCTCTTATGTTTAAATTCACCAATAGAGTGAGCCCATGAAACTCGAGGCCCACCCACCCTTGACCTCAATAAAAGCAGAACTCCAGGCCTGCTCTCTTATATGGCCCCCCCCACCCCCCCCCCCCCCGCCCCCGCCACAACCTCAACCTGTGGCCCCAGGTGTGCTGTGTATCCTCCAGGGCCTGTGAGTAGTAGAACTTGGTTCTATTCCCAAAGTTTCCTGATGGTTATTGCTGAGAGTGTCTTGCAATCATAACAAGAACCACAAGGACTGGACCAGCCAAAACATTGATTCCAAAAGGGGTGATGTCTCTGTGGGACTTGTTATGGGCCCAGGGGAGAACCTTCTGGAATTTCTAGCCAACAGCGTCACTATTGACAGGTTGAGACCAGCACAAAACAAATATCTGTTCAGGTCCTTTGTCCATTTTTTGATTGGGTTAATAGTTTTTTTGCTGTTGAGTTGTATCTGTTCCCTATATATATTGGATATTAACTCTTTATCACATATTTTCTCCAATTCCAAAAGTTGCCTTTTCATTTTGTTGATGATTTCCTTCACTGTGCAGAAGCTTTTTAGTTTGATACAGTTCCACTTGTTGATTTTTGCTTATGACGCCTTTGCTTTTGTCAAATCCAAGAAAATCATTGCCAAGACTGATAACAAGAGGTTTCTTTCCTATGTTTTCTTCTAGGAGTTTTATGATTAAAAGCTCATGTTTAAGTCTTTAATCCATTTCAAGTTATTTTGGAGGGTGATGTAAGATAGGGGTCCAATTTCAATCTTTTGCATACGAATATACGGTTTTCCCAACACCATTTATTGAAGAGACTATTCTTTCCTCTTTGTATATTCTTAGTTCCCTTGTCAAAAATCAATTGACCATATACTCACGGATTTATCTTAGGGCTCTCTATTCTGTTCCATTAATCCATGTGTCTTTTTTATGCCAATATCATATTATATTGATTTCTATAGCTTTGTAATATAGTTTGAAATCAGGAAGTGTGATGCTTCCAGCCTTGTTTTTCTTTCTCAAGATTGCTTTTGCTCTTTAGCATTTTTTGAGTTTTCATAAAATTTGGGGATTTTTTTTATTCTATTCATAATCTCATATATATATACACACACATATATATATGCACACACACAAGCACATATGGCTGTACAATCATAAAGATCAAACAGCCAAGCAACTGGAAGTATTAGATATAAGTTTAAAATATACTTTATAGGATTTACATAAATATGTCTGAGGATGATTTTGTGTCAAAGTTCTGATACCAGTTCTAATGAGTTCAAATTTATGTACACAATAAAGAAGCAATTTGTAGATATTGGAAATTTTTTTTAAATATTCACATTCAATGCCAATGCCATTGGATTTTTGGTAGGGATTATACTGAATCTGTCAATAGCTTTGGATAGTTTGGACATTTTAATAATATTAATTCTTCCAATCCATGAACACGGAATATCTTTCTATTATATGTATCTTCCTCAATTTCTTTCATCAATGTTGTATAATTTTCAGTGTATATATCTTTTATTTCCTTGATTAAATTTATTCCTAAATGTTTTATTCTTTTTGATTCTTTTCTTAATGAGATTATTTTCTTTGTTTCTTTTACAGATGGTTTGCTTTTAGTGTATAAAATTGCAACTGATTTTTGTATGTCAGTTTTGTATCCTGCAACATTACTGAATTCAATCATTACTTCTAACAGTTATTTGGTGGAGTCTTTAGGGTTTTCTATATATAATAACTTGTCATCTGCAAACAAATACAATTTTACTTCTTTCTTTTATTTATTTTTCTTGCCTAATTGCTCTGTCTAGGGCTTTCAGTTCTGTGTTGAATAAAAGTGGTAAGAGTGAGCATCCTTGTCATATTCTGGTCTTAGAGGAAAAGCTTTCTGCATGTCACCATTAAGTATAATATAATAACTTGTCATCTGCAATATGGCTTTTATTATGTTCAAGTATATTCCTTCTGTATATAGTTTATTGAGAATGTTTATCATGATAGTATTTTGAATTTTGTCAAATGCCTTTTCTGCATCTATTGAGATAATCACATGATTTTTTTCATTATTTTATTTTGTTGTGTCACATATTGACTTGTGTATGTTGGACCATTCTTGCTTTTCAGGAATCAGTCTCACTTGATTAAGGTGTATGATCCTTTTAAAGTACTGCTGAATTCAGTTTACCAATATTTTGTTTAGGATTTTTACATCTACGTTCATCAAGTTTATTGGCATGTAATTTTCTCTTTTGTAGCATCCTTATCAGGCTTGGGAATCAGTTTAATGATGACTTCATAAAGAATGTTTGAAAGAGTTTCTCCACTTCTACTTTTTAGAAGAGTTAGAGAAGGATTGGTATTAATTCTTCTTTAAATTTTTCATAAAATTCACATGTGAAGCCATCTGGTACTAGATTTTCTTTGTTGGCTATGATTCAATCTCCTTACTAGTAATAGGTGTGCACAGATTTTCTATTTCTTCTTGATTCAGTCTCAGTTGGTGGTATGTTTTTAGGAATTATCCATTTCATCTAGCTTATCTAATTTATTGGTGTATAATTGTTCATAGTAGCCTCCTATGATCCTTTAAGTTTCTGTGCTAGCAGTTGAAATGTCTCCTTTGATTGGAGTTTTCTCCTTTTTTCTTAGTCTAAAAAAGTTTTGTCAATTTTGCTTATTTTTTCAAAAAACAGCTTTTTTTTTGATCTTTTCTGTTGTCTTTTTAATCTATATTTCTTTTATTTATGCTCCAATTTTTGTTATTTCCTTCCTTCTATTAACTTTGGGCTTAGTTTGATCTTGTTTTTCTAGTTTCTTGAGATGTAAAGTTAGGTTGTTTTTGTGAGATCTTTTTTTTTCTTAGTGTTGGCGTTTATCTCTATAAACTTCCTTTTAGAACTTCTTTTGCTGATCCCATAAGTTTTGGTATGTTGTATTTCCATTTTTAATAGTCTCAAGATATTTTCTGATTTCCCTTTTGATTTCTTCTCTGACCCATTAGTTGCTTAGAAGCTTGTTGTTTCATCACCACAAATTTGTAATTTTTTTAGTTTTCTTCTTTTAATTGATTTCTACTTTCATACCATTTTGGTTAGAATATAACCTTGATATATCAATCATCTCAAATTTATTAAGATTTGTATTGTGGCATAACAGATGATCTATCCTGGTGAAAGTCTCATGTAAGCTTGAAGAGAATGTGTATTCTACTTCTGTTGGACAGAATGTTCTTTATATGGCTCTTAGGTCCATTTGGTCAAACATAAAGTTTAACACCAATGTTTCCTTCATGATTTTCTGTCTGAATGATCTATCTATTATTGAAAATGGGATATTGAAGTCCTTTGCTAATATTGTATTGTTTTTCCCTCCGGTTCTGTTAATATTTCTTCTTTACATTTAGATGCTCCAATGTTGGGTGCATAAATGTTCATGATTATTATATCTTATTCATTAAATGATCATTTATCATTATATTGTGACCTTCCTTATGTCTTGTGATGAACTTTCACTGAAAGTCTATTTTGTCTGTTATAATTATAGCCATGCCTGCTCTTTTGTTTAGCATTTCTGTGGAATATCTTTCTCTATCTCTTCACTTTGAGCCTACATGTGTACTTAAAGCTGAAGTGAGTCTTTTATAGGGAGCATTTAGTTGGATGTTGTTTATTATTCATTCAGCCACTCTTTGTCTTTTGATTGGAAATTTTAGTACATTTACATTTGAAGTAATTTCTTTTTTTTTTTTTTCCGAGGAAGACTGGCCCTGAACTAACATCTGTGCCCATCTTCCTTTACTTTATATGTGGGACACCTATCACAGCATGGCTTGCCAAGCAACTGCCATGTCCGCACCCAGGATCTGAACCAGCGAACCCCAGGCTGCTGAAGCAGAATGTGCCTACTTAACAGCTACACCACTGGCCCAGCCCCTGAAGTAACTGTTCATAGGTCTGCACTTTCTATTGCCATTTTGTTAATTGTTTCTTGACTGTTTTGCAATTTCTTTGTCTTTCCTTTTCTTTTGCTCTCTTTCTTTGTGGTTTGATAATTTTCTGTAGTGGTATGCGTTGATCCTTTTCTCTATCTTTTGTGTATTTACTATAGTTTTTGCTTTGTTATTACCATGAGGCATACATAATACATCTTAGATTTATCATAGTCTATTTTAAGTTGCTAACATCTTAAATTCAAACACATACAAAAACTCTACATTTTTACACTCCCCCACCAGCATTTTATGTTTTTATGACATGATTTGTATCTTTTTATATTGCCTATCCATTAACAAATTATTATAATTACAGTTATTTTTATTGCTTTTGTATTTTAACCGTTATACTAGAGTTTTCATTGACTAACCCACTACCATTACAATATTAAAGTGTTATAAATTTAACTAGATGTTTAATTTTACCAGTGAGTGTAATCCTCTCATATATTGTCCTGTTAGTAATTAATGTCCTTTCATTTCAGCTTGAAGAACTCCCTTTTAACATTTGTTTTAAGTCCAGTCTAGTCATGGTAAACTCTTTCATCTTTGGTTTGTCTGGAAAACTCTTTATCTCTCCTTCAGTTCTGAAGGACAGCTTTGCCAGGTAAAGTATTATTGATTGTTAGTTTTTTTCTTTCAGTACATTGAATATATCAGCCCGTTCCTTCTGATCTGCAAGGTTTCTTTTTTTTTTTTTTACTCTTTTTCTCTTTTTTTTTTTGCAGAAGATTAGCCCTGAGTTAACTACTGCCAGTCCTCCTCTTTTTTCCTGAGGAAGCCTGGCCCTGAGCTAACATCGTGCCCATCTTCCTCTACTTTATACATGGGATGCCTACCACAGCATGGCATGCCAAGCGGTGCCATGTCCGCACCCGGGATCCGAACCGGCGAACCCCAGGCTGCCGAGAAGCAGAACGTGCGAACTTAACTGCTGCACCACTGGGCCGGCCCCTGATCTGCAAGGTTTCTGATGAAAAAATCTACTGATAGTCTTATGAGGTTCTCTGTATGTAACAAGTCACTTTTCTCTTGCTGCTTTTAAGATCTCTCCTTGTCTTTAACTTTTGACTTTAATTATAATGTGTCTCAGTGTAGGTCTTTTGGCTTTATCTTGTTTGCTAGCTTTTGAGCTTCCTGGATCTGGAAATCTTTTCCAGGTTAGGGACATTTTCAGCTATTATTTCTTTGAATAAGCTTTCTGTTCCTTTCACTCTCTTGTTTTTCTGGGAATTTTATAATGTATATATTGGTCAGCTTAATGGTATCCCACAAATTTCTCAAGCTGTCTTTCTTCTTCTTTTTTTGTTTTTTTTTTGCTACTCTGATTGGATGAATTCTGCAGCCCTATCTTTGAGTGTGCTGATCATTTCTTCCACCTGATCTAGTCTGTTATTGAAATCCTTTATTGACTTTTTTTTCAGTGCAGTTGTTGTATTCTTCCGTTCTATGATTTCTGTTTGGTGCTTTTTAAGATTTTCCATTTCTTTGTTGAAATTGTCATTGTGTTCATGCTTTGCTCCTGACCTTGGTGAGCATCTTTATGATGGTTATTTTGAATTATCAGGTAAATCAGTTATCTCTGTTTCATTAAGATCGATTTCTGGATATTTATCTTTTGTTTGGAACATATTCCCTTTTTTCCTCACGTTCCTTGACTCCCTGAATTGGTTTCTTTGCATTTGATAAAACAACCACCTCTCCCAGTCTTTACTAACTGGTTTTGTACAGGAGATGAACCTTGTCAATGAGCCCAGCCCAAAGTCCTCGGTATCTCTTAAACCTTTGTGATTTGCCAAGCCACATTCTTGTTCTTAGTGGCTCTTGGTATTTGAGGGTGGGCAAAGACCCATCAGTGACCCAAAGGGAAGAATCACAGTCAGCACCTAGCTTCAGGCTTGTCAGTATCTTGCCCCTCAGGTAGCAACTGGAAAAGTATATAGTTCAGTCCCTTCCAATGAGAAACTGGGAGATAGGCATTTTCTCCTGCTCCCTCTGTGCTGAGCCATGGGAGGTCCTCCTGTACCCATTTAAAAACTACTTCTTTGTTTTCTATACTCTTATGGGATTTGTTAATGCCAGCCCCATTGACTATAAGAACTAGATGATTTGAGGACTCATCCCTTGGATGGCAGACATAAAAGTTGAGGCACTAGATGTGTAGATAAGGTCCTTCCAGGGAAATACTGGTGACTTGGTTTATTATTAGGGATAAGCTAGAGGAATAAGGTAGGGGAAGTGCCCAATGGCTCTCCTGGGCTCCAGGAAGGATTGTAGCTTGGCCTTAGATGCATGCTAAGGTAGATGCTAGACTCTTTGGTGACAGCTTGTAAAGTATGCAGTCAAGATCCTTTCAGGAAAAGACTGGGAAATGGGTGTTTATGCTTACTCTCTCTGTGCTCAGCTTTGGGGGTGTAGTTTTGATGGATGCTTGCATGCCCCATTAATAACTGCTTCTTTGTTTGATATGATCTTGTGGATCTCATGAATGCAAGGCCCATTGGCTTTTAGAACTAGGAGTTATGGATGCCCATCCCTTGTGTGAGAGTCTTAAAATTTAGGACACTAGATGTGTGATCTAAACCCTTTGCTCCTCTGAGAGAAGCTGTGAGTTGGGAGTTTCCCCCTGATTCTATGGCACTGTCCTGGGGATGGGGTTTATGGTAAGATTGTGTTTCAGCCTTTCCTACCTATTTTGGTGAGGATGTTTTCTCCTTCATGTGATGTTTAAGTCACTCAGCTAGTTTATGGATTTCTTTCAAAGGGAAATGCTCCATGTGTAGTTGTACATTCAGCGCATCGGTGTGAGGAGGAAAGTTTGGAAGGCTCTATGTCACCATCTTAGTCCCTCAAAAAATTCTTATTGTTCTTCTTCTATATATAAATCATCCCAACTCGTCCACTAACTGATTTTAAGATTTTCTCCTTATAGTTGATTTTCAGATGTTTGACTGACATGTGCCTAGATTAATCTTGGGTTTTTCTAAGTTTTTTGTGGTTTTGAATATAATTTGGAAATTTTTTTCTACTATTTCCTCAAATTTTTCCTGCTCATTTCTCTCTCCTTGCCTTTTGGGATTCTAATTACAGGCATTTTAGACTACTTTATATTGTTCCATGGATTATTTCATTTCAGTTAAACTCTTTACATCTATTTTTAATTGTTCTTCAATTTGGTTAATTTCTATTGATTTGTCTTCATGTCCATTGAATGTTTCTTGTGTGGCATCCAAACTTATCCTTAAGTCCACCTAATGACTTTTTTTTAATTTAAAATATTATATTTTTACTTCTGAGGTTTCAATTTTAATGTTGCTTTATCTCTTCTAAAACTCCTCATCTCTTCTGTATTATATCCACCTTCTCCTATAATCCATAGACTTTAGTTAAAATAGCTATTTTTAAGTTTTTGCTAATTCCAACATCTGGCTTATCTTTGAGCGCTTCTATTGTTCATTCCTTTGAATATAAGTCACATTTTCAGGTATATTAACATGTTTTATAATATATAATGGGCATTGTGGATTAGTGATTGTGGATATTCTGTGTCTGTTATCTTATTCCGAAGTACATTGACTATTTCTCCTTCCATATTTTGTTACTAATTTTGTATTGTTTCTTTACTCATTCATCTTATTTTTATTTTCAGGGTTTAGTCAATTTACTCTTCATTCTTTTTCCCTTGGAGTTTGTACTATGATTTTTCATTTTTTTAATAATTATTGTACCTTTCTATGAACTCAAGATCAGACACATATGCTCCAACAAATTAACTATTGTTTGTTACACTAATATGTAGCTTTCTTAATCAACTTGATGTATTTTCTATCTACTTTCTCTTTCTTTCTGAGCTGAAGCAGCTTCTGGGCCACTCATCCATTTCATACGAGAAGCTTACCTTTTATTGATTTCACATATTGTGCTCCTGTGTGAGATATTGATTGAAGGATTCAAGTAGTGAAAAAAAATTTGAAAACTAACCATTTGCTCTATAGTCTTCCTTTTGTAAATGCAGAAACAGACTCAGGGTAATTAAATTATTTTATAGTTTTATATGGTAGAAAAGCTAAGGCCTAGAACCTAGGTCTTGTGACTTTTTAACTCTGTACCATATTTTTTTCAACATGGCAAAGTAACTTTCATTAAAGTAAGATAAATTCAGGTGAAGTATATGAAGAAGCTTCCTCATGCATTATATAATGTATACCGATCAGTAACAATCCAAAAAGTACATTTCAGCATCTTAGGGCTCAAGTGACACTTTGTGACTGGCAAATATTGTTAACAGTTAGCTGTAACCTCTTCCTCTCTGTATTTTGGATCATTGGCTTTTCTAAGAAGTCCCTAAGATGTGGTTACACTGCAACTGAATTTTAGTAGCTTTTTAAGCACCACTCTACCCCTTTCTGAATATGTGTAAGTCAGTGCTAAGCAAGCACTGCAAACTTTGTTTTATGAAATATTAGCTGATGTTTCCAGACTAAATTGCATTCTTTTTACTCTTTAGATGTAGATGGATAAGAAAGAGTTCTTTAGTACAATCAAAAGACACTCTTTTATGTAACAATAAAAAAGCAATTGCTGCAGTTGAACAATTGTAGATAAAAACTGTTCATATAGCCATCGAACTCCTTAAATAATTTTTAAAAGGTTTTGACTTTATATGCCAGCTCTATAAACCTGAATTTCCTGCCTATTTGCCTTTCTTTCTTTCTTCTTCTGTAAACTTATCCCCAATTTTCCAGCAGATTCAAACACAGATGTCTGCCTTATTGTGACAAAAGCAAAAATGCTACATTAATGTTTAACGAGATTAAAAATCCTCTTGGCTGCCGTGACATATGTTACCAGTTAATTGTTGCACTGGAAGCTACCCTGCTGTTTTAAAACATGGACTCATTTTACATACTTTCCTCACAGCAGTACGAAATGTCAAACTTGAGGGAATAAGTTTTAAATTTAGTTTGACAAAAATTAGTCATAAAGAAGACAATTCTTCCACACTATCTGTGTGTCTAAAGAAGAGTGAATTGCAATGTCATTTCTGGTTAAAAGGAGCCTGTATTTGCTCTGTATTCCAGCAGACTTATGTGAATAGCACAGGGTGCCCCAGAGATGATCAATGATTTTAGCATCTTTTGTATATGACTTTACATGATTGACACCTTCAGTACAGCAGCCTGCTGTATACTAGAAGTATTTTCACAGTGGAAAATAGAATGTCCTAAACCTTACCTTTATAAAGAAATGGTGAGCAAAGTGTTTTTAATGCCTTCCTAGCAATTTAATACTATTGACTGAGGACACTGTACACCCCATATGGTCAGGTAAACAAACATTGTGCTGACTAACATCATTTTTTGAAAGTCTCTATTATTCTATTAACTCTTGATAATGCTTATTGCTTGACAAGTGAGATATTGATAACTCAGTGAGATATTTCACAATGACAAATATAGGCAAATTTGAAGAGTTGAAAATTTGGTTTGAATCAACATTGCTTCAATAATCTAGATCTTTATTTCTCTCCCTGTTTCACCAGTTTTATGTGGAATATTTCCACTTCCAGTATTCCTTATTTTGGGTATCAGCTAGTCATTATCTTAAGAAAGCAGAAGGAAGTTTATTAAAATGTATAGGACTTCTGCTTCTGGCCAAGATGGAGTAACAGGGTAACCCTTCGACCTATAAGCACTGCAAAACCAGACAAAATAACACCAGGAATACAATAGACTACTGTCTGGGGAAAGTTTTCATTCCACAGCACAGTGAGGAAAAACCAGACCAAGACTGGCAGTCTCTCTGAGATAAGGGTAAAAAGCTGGGAGTCTTAGTAAACCAAAGTAGCTTGAGTTCACAAAGCAAGGTATTAAAAATAGAGCTGTGCACACAGAGAGAAATTTAGGGATATGCAGCAATTCCCTGTAAGTATTCAGTTGAATACTGACCAGTGCATGTGTGTAAGAAAACTAGCCAAGCCCAAGAAAAGAACCACTTGAAAGGATTAAAGGAAGCTCTGCATGGAGCTCATACAGGTCTTAAAATAGTTTCCTAATAGCTAGAGTGGAAATCTCATAGTTCAGGGGACATGAGGTAAAGTACTAGGAAGGGACTTTCACCAGTTGTGGAGAAGAATTAACCCTAGCTTAAAAGCAACTTTGATTCACCCTAATAGAGTTTAAAAGCAAAATCTGAAAGAATAAAACTTTCCAGATTATTTAACCATGCCCCCCAAAAACAGCTCAAGCTTATAAATAGGGATTTAATATATGCAGCACTCAGCAAGGTAAAATTCACGATGTCCGACACCCATTGAAAAATTATCAGGCCTTCAACTAAACAAGGAAATACAATTCACAATGAGGGAGAAAAGCAATCAATCGAAACTAATACAGAAAAGACATAAATAATATAAATATCAGACAAAGATATAAAACAATTATTATAACTATTTCATGTGTTTGAGAAGGTAAGGAAAGATTTAACCTTTTAAGCAGATACATAGGAAAAAAACTGTGTGTGCATGTAAAATGCCAAATTGAACTTCTGGAGATGGAAAATGCGATGTGTGAGATTGAACATACACTTTCATTAATAACAGATTAGGCACTGTGGAAGAAAATATTGGTTAAATTCAATGCATAGCAAAAGATACTATCCAAAATGAAACAGAGAAAAAAGAAAAGGGCTGAATAAAAATGAACAGAATATCATTGAATTCTGGAACAATTTCAAGTGACCAAATAAATATGTAATCAGTGACTTTGAAGGAGAGCAGAGAGTGGGATGGCAGAAAAAAAAACCCAGAAGATATAAAGACTGAACATTGTCTAAATTTGATAAAAACTATAAATCCACAAATCCAAGATGCTCAATGAACCAAAGCACAAGAAACGTGAATAAAACTGTACCAAGGTACATTATAATCAAGTTGATAACAGCCAGCAAGAAAGAGAAAATATTAAAAGCAACCAAAAGAAAAAGACCTGTTATGTAGAGAAGAACAAAGATAGGGTGACAGCAGATTGTTTATGAAAATAGTGAAAGCTAAAAGAAGGTGGAGGAAAATCTTTTAAGTACTGAAAAGAAAAAAAAGTTGTCAGCCTGGAATTCTTTACCCAGTGAAAATTCTTTCAGAAATGAAGATGAGATAAAAGCATTTCAGATATATGAAACTTGAAAGAATTGATTACAAACAAAGAAATGTTAAAGTGCTTCAAGCAGAAAGAAAATGATACCAGACAGAAATATTAATCTACACAAAGTAACAAAGAGCATTGGAAATTCTAACTACATGGTTAAATATGTAAGATGTTTTTATTATTTATATCTCTGTAAAAGGTAATTGACTGGGGGCTGGCCCAGTGGTACAGTGGTTAAGCTCACACGTTCCAGTTTGACGGCCCAGGGTTTGCTGGTTTGGATCCCGGGTGCAGACATGGCACTGCTTGGCAAACCATGCTGTGGTAGGCATCTCACATATAAAGTAGAGGAAGATGGGCATGGATGTTAGCTCAGGGCCAGTCTTCCTCAGCAAAAAGAGGAGGATTGGCAGCAGATGTTAGCTCAGGGCTAATCTTCATCAAAAAAAAAATTTAAAAAATAAGTTACTTGACTGTTTAAAGCAAAATTAATAACGAACTGTGTTTGAGTTTACTATATGTAGAATTAAAAAAATTAAAAAGGTAAAAAGCTGGGAGAGGAGAAATGGAAGTACAATTTTGTAAGGTTATTATACTATAAATGAAGTCATGTAATATGACTTCAAAGTAAATTGTGATGAGTTTAAGGTGTATACTATTAACATTTATGAAGCACTAAAGTGACAGAATCAAGAGTTGTATTAATAATCCTATAAAGGAGACAGAAGTATAAAAAGTACTTAATTCAAAAGCAGACAGAAACAAAAGACAGATTAAACAAATGGAAAACAACTAGTAAGGTGACAGATTTAAAGTCAATGATAACAATATTTACATTAAATGTAAATGTCTAAGCACCCTATTTAAAAGGCAAAGATTGTCAGGTTAGATCAAAAAATATCAAGTTTGGATTTTTAAAGGCAAAGAAATACTACCTATATGTAATGCAGCTCAAACACAGACAAAATTAGGTTAAATAAAGGATAGAAAAATATACACCAAGTTTAACACTTTTGAAATTAAAGCAGAAGTGGCTATATTAAAATCAGAAAAAATAGAGCTCACTGCAAATAATATTACTGCAGACAAAGAAGGTCATTTAATAGTGATAAAGGAGTTAATTCAATGAGAAAATACATCAATTAAAAATATTTATCAACTTAATAACAAGGCTTTAAATTATATGAAACAGACAGATAGGAACACAAGGAGATATAGACGAATGTACAAATACAGTTAGATATTTCAATTTCCCTCTCTCCATAATTGATAAAACAAGTACACAGAAAATCAGCAAAGCTAGAAGACTTTAACACCAATATTAAGTAACTTGACCTAGTTCAGCATTTATGGAACATCACACTCAACAACAGCAATATGCACATTCTCTTCAAGTGCAGCAAAAATATGTACCAGGATTGACCACATTATGAGGCATAAAACACTGTCAATACACTTGAAAGTGTTCAAGTCTTTCAAAGAATATTTTCTGACAATTATGGAATTAAATTAAAAATCAACAAAAGAAAGATACTTGGAAAATTACCAAATATTTGCAAACTAAGTAACACTGATAAGATCTCAGAGGTTAAAAAAGAAATTAAACAGGAAATTAAAATATTTTAACCAAATTAAACTGAAAACCCAGCGTGTTAGAATTTATGGGATGCTGCTAAAACAGCATTTAGAGGGAAATGTAGAGTACTAGATCCCTATATTAGCAAAGAAAAAAGTGGCTTAAATCAATTACCTCAGCCTCCACTGTAATAAACTAAACAAGGAAGGACAAACTAAACCCAAAGTAAGAAATTAGGAAATAATGAATATGAGAGCAGAATCAATAAAATAGAAAACAGAAGTATCAATAATGGAAATCAATGTAATCAAAATCTGGTTCTTTGAGATGAATTTCTATATAATCTTAGCACAAAAAAAGAGATAAGCTGTAAATTCCCATATCAAGAAAGAGAGAGATGACCTCACTACATATTCTACAGACATTAAATGCTATAAAAGTTAAGGGGATAGTATGAAGAACTTTGTGCCAATTAATTTGAAAACATACATGAAAAGGAAAATTCCTTGAAAGATACAAAGTACAAAGCTGACTCAAGAAGAAATAGATTAACTGAATAAATTTGTATCTATTAAAGTAATTGAATTTTTAGTTACAAGCCTTCCTATGAAGAAATCTCAGGCACAGATGGCCTACTCATAAATTCCCCCAAACATTTAAGGAAGAAATAATGCAAACGTATACTCAAACTCTTATATAAAACTATAACATTTATAATTAGAGAAAGGGGATATATTTTAACTCATTCTAAGAGACCAGCATTCTCAGAGGCCAGTTATACTAAAACTAGACAAAGATACTATAAGTAAAGTACAGAATATTAAGGAGAAGCTATAATATTTCCTCATAAACATTTATGCAAAATTTATTCACAACACTTAGAAAATCTAATCACACCATATTTAAAAATAATAGAATATGGCAAAGTGGAATTCATCCCAGAATTTCAAGGATCATTTAACATTATAATTTCCAGCAGTTTTGGTACATGATAAACCCTCAATAAATAGTAGCTATTATTAGTGCCAACATAGTATCGATTATACAATTACCATTCAGTAGGTAGCTTAGATATGTTAGGTCCAATGTGACTTGTGGAACTATAACAAATTCTTGTCAAACTTAAAGTATATATCATTGGGGGAAAAGCCCACTGAAGTTTGTTCTTATATGCAACCTTGGAACTGTTCATCTAGGATGACAATAGATTGATCTTAAATCAAAACCACAGAAAGAATGCTTTTGTTTTGTTATAATCTCTGCTGAATGGCAGCCAATTTTGGGGTTATTTTTGAATGACTAGTTTTTAAAAGTAAGCAATTCTCAAACATTTACTTTTCTGTGGTAGTTAGCTAGACAGGTAGGTAGGTAAATAGATTTATATTAGTGAAGTTATCTCCTTTAAATCACAATATTTACATTTTTACTCAAAATATTTCAACATTCAGAATCAGTTACTAGATTTCACCCTGTTTATTACGTTTTAAGAATTATTTTAATAGATAAATTCTATGAAGAAAACCTTTAGACTCAGCTTCTCTGGCCATTCTTAGAATCCTAAACCAAAAATATTATAGCCTAGCTTAATCTCAACAAGAAGAAATATTTTAAATTAGCTTTTACTCCAGACCAAAGGCATTTATTTTTGCCATGACATGTAAGTCTTTTTGAGGTATATGACCTATTAAAAAAAAACTGATCAATGAGTTCCCCATACTCATACCTTGTTTCCAGTTTGGGGAACTTACTGTCTCTGGAAGTAGTTCATTCCGTCACCAGACGTTAGTAGAGGATGGACTCTAAATTTGACAAAAGTTCTTTCTAGGTGACAACAATAGGTCTGATATGTTGATGTCTATTTAGATGGGCTGCACTCATCTAAACTCACACTACAGAAACTGTCTTTCTATTTATGGTCCATGTCTACAGTTAAGCTCTTCCCATGCCTTTGAGTTCTATGGAGAAATAGTTCCGATGCATTAGTGTTTGGAATTTGGTCTCATTTTGATGATGCAGCCTTACCTGTGGCACAATGGATTAAGTCTAGACATTGAGAAGAATCCCCTCAAATGAAAGTTTTTACATATTGGAAAAGTTTCTGTGGAGAGGAGAAGAATGCAGAGAAAGTCCTTCTCTAAATACCTATATATCTTTCAATATTCACCAACTCCAATGCTTCTGTGAGAATGCTACTTATGGTCATACCTGAGACAAACGGATGCACTCTGCTACATTATGCCAGGCACTTCCCAAACAGTGGCAAGAGGGTCCTAGAGATTAGTCCACATCAAGAGTGGGCAAACTATGGTCCGTGGGCCAAATGTCTTCCATTGCCTGTTTCTGTAAGGCCCTGTGAGCTAAAAATGGATTTTACATTTGTTAACGATTGAAAAAAAAATCAAAAGAATAATATTTTTGTGACATAAAAATTATACAAAATTCAAACTTTGATGTCCATAAATAAATTAAAGTTTTCTTAGAAAATGGTCATACTCATCTTTTATGTGTTGTCCATGGCTGATTTCACATTACATGAGCAGAGTTGAGTAATTGTGATAGAGGGCCTACAAAGCCCAAAATATTTTCTTTCAAGTGCTTAATGGAAAATTTCCTTACCTCTGATGGATGTCCTCCCCAAGTCTTCCTGATCATGTTGGCTTAAATCCAACAGTCTGTTTGTTTGCCTGGATCTGTATCCTCAGCTCATTGTTTACAAACCTTTCTATACAGTGCCTGGCACATATTAGGTTCTCCATAGATGCTTAGTAAATGAATATAACCAATAATTTTACTATAAAACACATGAAATAGGATGACAGAACCTCCAAAGATGAAAAGCTGATAGTACTTCTTGCTACAGACAACACAGCACAGAGTTTTTCTTGATGAAAATGCACAGGTTGTACTAAAATGTCTGGCATCCTTTCTGTATGAGATTTAGTGGTTCTAGACTCTGCTTTGTTACTACAAAGTAAAGTCGTCTAATGCCAATTATAAAACCAGGCTCTATACCTTTTAAGTGCAATCTTCTTGGTTATAAGCAGCCACTGACTAAAGACATCAATTAGAGAGGGAGATTTCTTAAACCTTGTGGCAAGAGTTCAGTATAAAACAACTTGGAAACTGATTTGACTCCTTGATGATCACCCACCCCCAGCACACAGCATTCAAAGAAAACCCGTTATTTCCCACAGTGTTGAAGAAAAGAATCACTGTGGTTCTTGTTGTGTGGCTTCTCTGCTAAACACCCTCACTCTGTTTACAGCTAATATGGAGGAAATGTGGGCAGGGGAGATAGAGTTCAGTCTACTTGTTCCTGTCTCATTATCCTATTTCAAATCACCTTGTCCTGGTTTTAGAGCATTTGGGGGCTTCAAAACCCTTTGGAAGATTGCAGACACAAATTGAAGCTGTGCCTCCCCAACAGAGACTCCAAAGGACCTCTATCATAAACCATATCTCAGTTAGAGCCAAGTATTCCTGCACAGAAGCCAGCGAGGAATGGCAAGGAGAAAACTAGAGAAATTTCAGAAAAAGAACCAAGAAATGCCTCATCTTTCAAATAAAGATACGTACCCTGTAGTTTATGTGTATTTTAAAGCTTCAGAATGAGAAAATGTGCGCAGTCAAATATAAACTGGAGCAACGCAACACTCATATGCACATCCTTTCACTCTGTCGCATTCTCTATAAGAGCCTTCTTTAATTTGTTGGGTTAAATCAAGTCACTGCCCCTTCATTATTCTCATAGTTTTTCACACTTGGCTTCCTTTCAACCCAGATGGCATTATATATTGTAATGACTTGCTTTTAGTGGCACACCTCAGCCTCTAGAAGTAGTTAAAACCCCCAAACCATGAAGTGGAAGAGTTCTGTTGTGGTGTGTGGGTTAACACGAATTGGACTGGGTGGAGTGTTTTGTGGGAGGAACAATGAGGTTCAAAGTCCTTGCTCCTGCTCGAAGTGCCCATCACAACTCCCTCTCCTTTCAAAATCTCCCTTCTCTTCTTATCTTACGTAGAAAAGTCCTTTTAAAAAATTGCTTCACTTTTTTCTTTCTCTTCCTGTCCATGTAGCTCCTATGATAATCTAGGTAAATGGATCCTCTTAGCTCCAATACAGTCTAAATGAGTTAATGAGAAAAGGGAATCAGATAAGCATTTCATAAAAAGTTCCAATTAATAATAAGTGACAAGATAGCAGTGGTCAGAAACTCAAGCCCCAACCTTACCACCAGAAAAAATCCTTAAAAAAATCAACAAATGAAATTACACATATTAACAGAATCATGTAGAAAAACCATATGATCATCAGCATAGATGCAGAAAGATCTAACATCCACCCCAAAGTAAAACTCTCAATGCACCTACAGAGAACACACAGTTATCAGTGAAAGAATGCTTTTAACTAAAATCAGAAAGAAGACAAATGCCCACTTTCACCACTTCTATTCAACATTGTGTTGGAGGTTTCAGCTAGTGCAATAATACAAGAGATAAGGGGAGAGGAAAGTTTCCATATTGAAAAAAAACGAAGCAAAACTCTCTTTATTTACAGATGACATGATCATCTACATATAAAATCCTATAGAATCTACAAAAAATTGCTACATCTTATTAGTGAGAGTAGCGCAATTACAGCATTCAAGATCAATATACCAGAAATAAATGTATTTTTGTATACCATCAATGAACTATTGGAAAATGAATATAAAATGTCATTTATAATAGAATCAAAATGTGAAATACTGGGGCCAGTGTAGTGGCGTAGTGGTTAAGTTTCAGAGGCCCAGGGTTTGCAGGTTCCGACCCCAGGCACAGACCTGCACACTGTTCATCAAGCCCTACTGTGGCAGCATCCCATATACAAAATAGAGGAAGATTGACATAGATGTCAGCTCAGGGCCCATCTTCCTCAACAACAACAAAAAGAAATACTTAGGAATAATCTTATAAAATAAGTGTAAAAGTTGCACATTGAAATCAACAAAATATTATTGAAAATTAAAGACAAATAAATGGAGAAATATAAGGCATTCATAGAACTGAGGATTCAATATTCCTAAAATGTTAGTTCTCCCTAAATTGAACTGTAGATTTAATGCAATTCTTATCAAAATCCCAGTGGGTCTTTTTGTAGAAATTGACAAGCTTGTTCTAAAATTCATATGGAAATTAAAAGTACTTAGAATAGTCAAAACAGCATTTAAAATGATAAAGTAATAAAACTAACACTATCAATGCTTATTAAAACTTACAATAATTGAGACTGAAGTATTGGTATAAAGATAGATAAATAGAACCTAGTAGAGTTTAGAAATAGACCTATGTATATATGCTCACTTGATTTTTTACAAAGTGCTAAGACCAGTCAATGGAGAAGAGGTAGTGTTTTCAACAAATGGTCCTGAATCAGTTGAGTATCCATATACAAAAAAAATGTTAAATTTGATCCATGCTTTATAACATATACAAAAATAACTCAAACTGAATCATAAACCAAAGTATCAAATCTAAAATTATAAAACTTTAGAAATAGGCTTTCATTAAAGTTAGTAACTTCTGCCCTTTGAAAGACACTGTTAAGAGAATGAAAATAGAAACCATAGACTGGTAGAGCATTTTTGCATATTACTCACTTGATAAAGGACTTTAAAGAACTTTCAAAATTCAATATTGGACTCCTAGTTTCTGGTTCTGCATGTAAGGAGCTTGGAAGTTGCCAGTTTGCCCTAACAAGTAAAAAGCTGAACAGATGGAAAAATCAATAATTCTTCCTGTATCCATAAAAAAAGAGAAGACCCAGGGCAGACCATTGTCCCCAGCATTTGAGAGACTGACAGGCGAAGGTAGGGTATCACAGCTTATGGGAAAAGAGACTCACCAGCAGAAATCACCATGGGAACCAGTGACAGGGTAGGAAAACCTGAACTGTAATTGAAGAATTACTGGAGGCTCAGTGCAGACAAGTCTGAGAGTTAAAAATTCCAGGGAAACTCAGTCATGGGGGAGCCCACAATACTGTGAGATTTATCTCCAAGAGCTTGACTAGATTTCCACAGGAAATATCAGAGAAAAATCCCCTCAGGCTTCTGGAAGGGGCAGAAGAAAATGAACCATTTTGGAATACAACACAGCACTCTGTTCTTCTTAACAGACCTGCCCTCAGCAGAAGCTAGCCTACCAGAGCCTAAACTGCTGCGACATTATCAGCACCTAACTAACCTGGGAAAAGGAAATACCCAACTCCAAGCCACTGTATCCATCCTGTCTCACCTAAGGGAGGCGAAAAAGACTGAGAAAAACTTGTGAAGTTCACAGTCCAGAAGCATAAGTGTGCTGAATGAATGAGACCTAAGCACGGGACTATAAAATGCTTCTTCTCCCCCAACACCTCACCACTGTATTAATAAAGGCCTATTTACAGCTATTGCTTTTGCCCAGTACCTTATGTCTGACTATCAAGAAAAATTACAAGGCATACCAAAATCCAAAAAGACAATTTTAAGAGACAAAATAAGCCTCAGAACCAAACATGGCAGAGATGTTGGGATTATCAGGTTGGGAGTTTAAAACAACTATGATTAATAGGCTAAAGTCTCTAAAGGATAGGGGTTGTCCCAGTGATGCAGTGGTTAAGTTCATACATTCCACTTCTGTGGGCCTGGGGTTTACTGGTTTGGATCCCGGGTGCAGACCTACACACCGCTTGTCAAGCTATGCTGTGGCAGGCCTCCCACATATAAAGTAGAGGAAGATGGGCATGGATGTTAGCTCAGGACCAGTCTTCCTCAGCAAAAAAAAAGAGGAGGATTGGCAGCAGATGTTAGCTCAAGACTAATCTTCCTCAAGAAAAAAAAGAAACTAAATAAATGAAAAATAAATAAAGTCTAAAAGATAACTAAAAAACATGCAAGAACAGAAGGGCAATGTAAGCAAAGAGATGGAAATCCTAAGAAAGAACCCAAAAGAAATGCTAAAGATAAAATACACTGTAACAGAAATGAAGAATACTTCTGATGGACTTATTAATAGACTGAACATAGCTGAGGAAAGAATCTCTGAGCTAGAGGATATATCAATAGAATTCTCAAAAACTGAAAAGCAAAGAGAAGAAAGACTGAAAAAAAAGGAACAGAATATCTACAGACTATGGGACATCTACAAAAGGTGTAACATATGCATAATGGGAATTCCAGAGAGAGAAGAAAGAGAGAAAGGAACTGAAGAAATATTTGAATCAATAATTACTGAGAACTTTCCAAAAATTAATGTCAGATACCAAACTAAAAATCCAAGAAACTCAGAGAATACCAAGTAGAATAAATGCTAAAAAATTCTACACCTAGTCATATAATTTTCAAATTACAGAAAATCAAAGATAAAAAAAAAAATCCTGAAAGAAGCCAGAGGGAAAAAATATCTCACCTGAAGAGGAACAAAGATAAGAATTACATCTGACTTTTCCTCAGAAGCCCATGCAAGCAAGAAGAGAGTGGAGAGAAATATTTAAATTGTTGAGAGGAAAAAAAAGTCCTTCTAATCTAAAATTCTATATCTTGCTAAATTATCATTCAAAAGTGAAGGAGAAACAAAGACTTTCTCAGAAAAACAAAAATTTAGGAAATTTCTTACCAATAGACCTACCTTGTAAGAAGTGTTAAATGAGATTTTTCAGAAAGAAGGAAAATAATATAGGTCAGAAACTAGGATCTACATAAAGAAAGGAAGAGAATTGAAGAAGAAATAATTGAAGGTAAATAAAAATTTTTATTTTTCCTATTCTTAAGTGATCTATCAGATAACAGTTTGTTTTAAATAATAGCAACAACAATGTATTTGATTATGTATTATCATATATCTATCATACATATATAAGCTTATGTATACTTATATATAAGTAAAGAGAATAACAGCAATGATATAAGGGAAGGAGGAAGGAATTAGGATTATATTGTTGTTATAAGGTACTCATGATACCTGTGAAGTGGTATAGTGTTTTTTGAAAGTGCACTTGAATTAGTTGTAAATATATGCTGCAAACTCTAGGGAAACCACTAAAAAAAGTGGAAAAAAGAAGTGTAACTGACATTCTAAAAAAGGAGAGAAATTGGAATGATATAAAATGCTCAATTAAAACCACAAAAGGCAGAAAACAGAGTGGAAGACAAAAATAGGAATAAAGGATAAATTCAATAAATAGAATTCATTAATAAATATGGTAGATATTAATCTTATTATAGCAATAATCACTTTGAATGTCAATGGTCTAAATGCAACTATAAAAAGACAGATCATTAAAGTGGAAAAAAAAAACCCACAACCCAAGTATATGTTGTCAACAAGGAAGCCACTTTCAATGTAAAGACATAGATAAATTAAAATAAAATGGATAGAGAGAAAATATATACTATAATAACACTAGTCAAAAGAAAGCAGGAAGAGTTCATTTCAGAAAGAATGGACACCAAGGTAAGGAAAGATATCAGGGATAAAGAAGGGCATTACAAAATGATAAAGGGGTCAATTTTCCAAGAAGATGTAAAAATTTTTCATGTGTATGCATCTAAAAACAGAGCAGCAAACTACACAAAGCAAAAACTGATAAAACTACAAGGAGAAATAGATGAATCCACTATGATAGTTGGAGACTTCAATTGAATAGGCTTATATCTATTAGTGAAATTGAACCAATAATTAATAACTTTCCAAAACGGAAAACACCAGGCTCAGATGGGTTCACTGGTGAATTGTACCAAACATTTAAGGAGGAAATTATACCAATTCTTAACAATCTCTTTCAGAGCATAGAAGGAGAGGTAATATCTCCTAGCTCATTCTGTGAAGCCAGCATTACCCTAATATCAAAACTAGACAAAGATATTACAAGAAAAGAAAACCACAGACCAATATCTCTCATGAACATAGATACGAAAATCCTCAACAAAATATTAGCAAATTAAATCCAAAAAAGTATAAAAAGAGTTATACACCAAGACCAAGCAAAATTTACTCCAGGTATACAAGACTGGTTCATCATTCAAAAAGCAATTAATGTAATCTATCACATCAACAGACTAAAAAGGGAAAATCATGTGATCATATCAATAGATCTAGAAAAAGCATTTGACAAGTTTTAGCACTAATTCATGATAAAAACTCTCAGTAAACTAAGAATAGAGGGGGAGCTTTCTTTACTTGACAAAGACTATCTACAAAATAAACCTGTAGCTAACATCATAACTAATGGTGAGAAAGTTGAAGCTTTTCTACTAAGATCAGGTACAAGGCAAGGATGTCCCCTTTCACCACTCCTTTTTGACATCATATTGAAAGTCCTTGATAATGCAATAAGGCAAGAAAAGGAAATAAAAGGTATATAGATTGGCAAGGAAGACAGAAAACTGTTTGTTCGTTTGTTTGTTTTTAAAATTATGCTTTTTTGTGTGTATGTGAGGAAGATTGGCTCTGAGCTAAAATCTCTGTTGCCAATCTCCCTCTTTTCTTTTTATTTCCTCAAAGCCCCAATACCTAGTTCTATATCTTAGTTGTAGGTCCTTCTGGTTCTTCTATGTGGAATGCTGCCTCAGCATGGCTTGATGAGTGGTATGTAGGTCTGCACCCAGGATCCAAACCAGTGAATGCCAGGCCACTGAAGTGGAGCATGAACTTAACCACTTGGCCATGGGGCCAGCCCCATAAAACTGTTTTTGTTTGCAGACTATGTGATCATCTAGGCAGAAAATCTGAAAAAATTCACAAAAACTCCTGGAGCTAATAATCAATTACAGCAAGTTCACAGGATACAAGGTTAATATACACAATCGTTTTCCTATATACCAACAATGAACAAGTGGAATTTGAAATTGAAAACACAATTCCATTTACATTAGCATCCAAAAAATGAAATACTTAGCTATACATCTAACAAAATATATACAAGATCTATATGAGGAAATCTACAAAACTCTGATGATTGAAATCAAGGAAAAACTAAATAAGTGTAAAGATCTTTCGTGTTAATGGATAGGAAGACTCACTATTGTCAAAATATCAATTCTTCCCCAACTTAATCTGTTGATTCAATGTAAACCCAATCAAAACCTCAGCAAGTTATTTTTTGGATATCAACAAACTGATCCCAAAATTTATATGAAAAGGAAAAAGATCCAGAATAGCCAATGCAATATTGAGGGAGAAAAACAAAGTTGGAGGATTGATGCTACCTGACTTCAAATCTCACTATAAATCTACCATAATCAAGACAATGTAGAATTCATGAAAGAATAGACAACCAGAAACAAATAGGCATACAAAAATAGACTCTCATAAACATAGTGAACTGATCTTTCACAAAGGAGCAAGGGCAATACAATGGAGTAAAGATAGTCTCTCCAACAAATGGTGTGGAACAACTAGACATCAACATGCAAAACAACGAATCTAGACACAGACCTTACACTCTTTTGTACCAAAATTAAGTCAAAATGGATCATAGCCCTAAAGGTAAATGCAAAACTATGGAAATCTTAGAAGATATCATAGGGGAAAAACTATGTGACCTTGGATGTGGTGATGACTTTAAATACAATACCAGAGACATGATCCATGAAAAAAATAATTGATAAGCTGGGCTTCCTTAAAATTAAAGACTTCTGCTCTATGAAAGACAATATCAAGAGAATGAAAAGACAAGCCATAGACTGGGACAAAATATTTCAAAAGATGTATCCAATAAAAAACTCTTTCCTAAAACAAAAAAAGAACTCCTTAAACTCAACAGCAAGAAAACAAACAACTTGATTTAAAAATAGACCAACGACCTTAACAGATGCCTCACCAAAGAAAATATACATGGCAATAAACATTTGAAAAGATGCTCTACATCATATCAGGAAAACACAAATTAAAACTACAATGAGATATCACCACACACCTATTAGAATGGCTAAAATCTGGAACACTAACACCGCCAAATGCTGGCTATGATGTGGAGCAATAAGAACTCTAATACATTGCTGGTGAGAATGCAAAATCATCAGGCCAATTTGAAAGACAGGAAGTTTCTTACAAAACTAAAGATACTCTTACCATATGATCTAACAACACTCTTTTGTATTTACCCAAAGGAGTTGTAAACTCATGTCTACACAAAAATCTGCACATAGATGTTTTTAGCAGCTTTATTCTTAATTGCCAAAATTTGGAAGCAACCAATGAATATTATTCAGTTCTAAAAAGAAATGAGCTATCAAGACATGAAAAGATATGGAGGAAACTTAAATGTATATTGCTAAGTGAAAGAAGCCAATGTGAGAAAGCTACATACTGTATGATCCCAACTGTAGGACATTCTGGAAAAGGCAAAACTATGGAGACAACAAAAAGATCAGTGGTTGCCAGCAACGGGTTTCAGGGTGGGCAGAGTTGGATAGGCAGAGCACAGAGGGTTTTCAACACAGGGAAAATACTTTGTGTGGTATTATAACGATGGATATATGTCATTATACATTTGTACAAACCCATAGAATGTACAAGACCAAGAGTAAACTCTAAACTATGGACTTTGGGTGATTATGATGTGTCAATGTACCTTCACCCTTGCTAAAAAATGTACCAATCTGATGAGTGATGTTGATAATGGGGGAGACTATGCTTGTGTGTGGGGGCAGGGGGTACATGGGAAATATCTCTACCTTCCTCTCAATTTCACTGTAAATCTAATACCGCTCTAAAAAGTAACATCTTAAAAAATTCAATATTAAGTAAGCAAACAACCCAATGAAAATGGACAAAAGTTTGAACAGACACTTCAAAGATATATGGATGGCCAATTAAATACATGAAAATATGCTTGGCATCATTAATGATTAGGAAAATGCAAATTAAATTACGAGATACTACTACAAACATTAAAATGTCTGAAATTAAAAAGATTGACCATACCAAGTGCTGGAAAAGATGTGGAAGCAACTGAATTGTTATACACTGTGGGTTGGAATGGAAATTGTTACAATCACTTCATGAGATGGTTTGGCAATTTCTTAAAAAGTTAAGTTAATAACTTAAGTTAATAACTTAAAAAGCATACAACTACCATATGATCCAGCCATTTTACTCTTTGGCACTTAGTCAAGAAAAAAGAAAGCATTTGCTCATTAAAAGATATGTACATGGATATTGATAGCAGCTTTATTTATAATAGCCAAAAACTGAAAACAACCGAAATATCCATCAATAGGTGAATGTATAAACAAATTGTGGTACATCCATACAATATAATACTACTCAGCAATAAAAAATAAATGAGTTATTGGTACACACAAGTTGGATGAATCACAGAATAATTATGCTGAGTAAATATAGACAAAGAGTACACACTGTATGATTATATATACATAAAATTCTAAAATGTGAAAAGTAATCTACAGTGACAGAAAGCAGATTAGTACCTGGCGGCACAAGAGAAGTGAGAAGAGTCAAGAGCAAGGGTTGGCAAAGGGGCCTCAGGAAGATTTTGGGCATGATGAATATGTCCATTATTATAATTGTGGTGATGGTTTTACAGATGAGTACACATGACAAAACTTATCAAATTGTGCAATTTAAAATGTACTGTTTATTCTATGTCAGCCATAGTTCAATAACCCTTCTAGGAAAATGGACATGCAAAAAATATATATATATGTTACTCAAGTCAAATAATCTGCAGTGTGCATGGCAGATAGTTTGGGTCACATTTTCCCCAAGAGTGAGTATAATGCTTTTTCAATGAGTTAGACACTGTGGTAGAAATTATAGAGAAAATCTCTCTTGGATCTTCCATCCTGAAGGCCCAGGATCAGCATGCATATTTAGTGCTTATTAAAATATACTGCCTCTTCTACACAGCACTCTCATTTATCTGTTTGTTTTATAATGTTAATCAAACAAGGAATCCAGGATGGAGCAGAGAGGTCTAAATAAAATTCCTGTAATGGCTGGAGAAGAGTTGTTGATAGTAGAGCACTAGAAAGGCAAAATTTCACAGAAGTGATTATCCACATTAATGTTAGAGGATTTATTTTGAATTAGTTTCAGCTAATGGTTATTGAGTGCTTACTGTGTGCCAAAGAATGTTCAGGTACTTTAGACGTGCTATGTCATTTAATCCCTACAATATCCTGATAAGGTAGATTCAATCATTCCCCCCATTTTATAGATTAGGAAATAAAATTTAGAAACCTTAAGTAATTTTCCCAAGTTTACACAGCTATGAATTGGTGGTTATCATATTCAAACGAAGTTCTATTTTGTTTTGCTTTGCTTTTTTTCTCATTCCAAAGTCATACTCTTAATTACCATATTGCACTGATTTTCCACACAACAGTCCATTAGTTTGGAAGAAATTCAGTGCTAGTAACATTTATTTGTCCACTCATTCATATGCTCTATTATTTGTTATTGGTGTCATTGTTATAGATATTACTGACTTACTGCCAAATTTTATTGAATTAGCATGCTCTTCCCATGATCAATTCTGGCCAAATACTTTACATGATGCTACCATCACTTGTTCTTTTACTGTCATCCAGTGCTATATTTACTGCTGCTTTTCCACATATGATAGTATCATTTATATAAAATTTTACTTAAAGATTGTTTATTGTAACAGATTAGCTAAAAGACATCAATCTAAAATGCTGATTTTTTAAATAAATGCAGTGATATGTGTCAAAATCACTAGAATACTACCACTGCAGAATACTGTAGACTATTGACAAAAATCTGTTTACAAATTTGCTTGCATCTTCTTTTTTCACTTATTATTTTAGAAAAACATTTATATATGATTTCCCTATATTTGTAAAGTATGCATATAATGCATAAATGTAACCCTTTCAAAACTTACAAGAAAGCTTTTATCCAATTTTTAAATCTAAAACTGTTACTAAGATCAGACACTTTCAACTGGGATTCAGGAAATATGTTATAACACTGACTTGACATTTATCATTTATGTAACTTTTGGCAAAACATCTAACCTCTGGGAATTCAATTTTCTTTTCCACAAAATAACGAGATTCATTTAATCTTTAGGGATATTTCTGGTTCTATATTATAAAAAATTTTGCCTGAATATAATGAATTAAGTATGTTTATCTCCATGATATTTTTTAAAACAAATGTTTGATTGCTTCAATCACAAGTGGAGGAACATGAAGTGAGAAGGAAATGTGTGTATAAATTAAATTACTTTGAGTAAAAATGGCTAAAAGGAAAATTATTCTCACTTTCTAATATTTCCAAAATGTGGCCTCTGTAGTACACTAAATGGAATATCCCTTTTCCCTACAAGAATGAAAAAACTGATGTCTTCGAGGACCTCATAGTTATGGCTGTATCCCCAGTGCATGACACAATGTCTGGCATATAAAATAGAAGTATTTCATAAATGCTTGATGAATAGACACAAGATCCTTTAATCAAACTGACCACATTTGTTCTGGTAACAAATGTAACTATGAGAGAAAAAACACAATGCAGTAAATAAATTAAACATGAATATCCTTTTCAAAAGTATAGAAGAGGAATTGTTTTGATCTGAGGGGAAAAAATACAAATAAACACTGGAAAAACATGGGTACTGAAAAGATAACAGTCCCTGAATTTTTTTTGGTCCCTGAATTTTTAGAGATTTTATGATCGTTTTTATCTTGTTCCTGTCACCTCCCCAGGAGTGCTCAGAACATTTGAATCTAAAGTATAATAACTAGCTAATGTTGAAAAAGACAGATTCTTTGTCACATTATTTTCAGATTAGCCGTCAATTAAATGTTCTAACTGGGTAATGATGGCAAAATTGATGTGTACAAATAAAGATTAAAAGTATAAATAAACATGATTAAATAACAGCACACCTGATATTTTGAAGAATACTCAACAAATTGAAAGTAGATGAGATCTATGGAGAAACAATTATAAGGGAAAGTACAACCTAAATCTCAAATAGTAAAACTACAGGTTTCAAGAAAGCTCCTTTTCCAGAGTCAATGCATAAAATGAATAGAGAAGAGTACTGGAGTAATCATCAGGAAAATTAAATGAAGAACTGCATTGTTAATAATTCCTTATCTCCTTCCATATTTTTTTAGAAGAAAATAGTAAAGTATGTGTGTGCTATGGGCTGAATTGTGTCTCTACAAAATTCGTATGTTGAAGCCCTAACTCCAAGAATGACTGTATTTGGAGAAAGGGATTTTAGGAGATAATCAAAATTAAATGGAACCATAAGAGTGGAGTCCTGGGGCCGGCCAGGTGGCGCAGTGGTTAAGTTTGCATGTTCCACTTCTTGGTGGCCCAGGGTTCACTGGTTCGGGTCCGGGTACGGACGTGGCACTGCTTGGCACGCCATGTTGTGGTAGGTGTCCCACATATAAAGTAGAGGAAGATGGGCATGGATGTTAGCTCAGGGCCAGTCTTCCTCAGCAAAAAGAGGAGGATTGGCAGCAGTTAGTTCAGAGCTAATCTTCCTCAAAATAAAAAAATAAAAAAAAAGAGTGGAGTCCTAATCCAACAGGATTTGTAGCCTTATAAGAAAATGAAGAGAGAAATCTATGTCTCTCCACATGCATGGACTGAAGAGAGAGGCACTTGAGGACACAGCAAAAAGGTGGCGGTCTGCAAGTCAGAAAGAGAGCCTTTACCAGAAACAACTATATTGACGCCCTCATCTTAGACTTCCAGGTCCAGAAGTGTGAGAAAATAGATTTCTGTTGTTTAAACCACCCAACCTATGGTTTTTTTGTTTACAGCAGCCTGAACCGCCTAAGAATATGTGTGTGTGTGTGTGTGTGTGTGTGTGTGTGTACATGTGTATTTTCATGGCTAAAAGAGTGAATGTGGATACTGAGAGCAGAAATACATGGCAGTATTTCACATGGCTACTGCCCTACAAGTTCAGAATGCATATGCCAAGAAAATAAACTACTGGAACAGTCCACCTGAAAGCAAGGTCTAGATCTGTGTAATTACTGAAGGCAGACTAAAGTTTAAAATAATAATAATAATAATCAGCATCAACATATAGACAAAAAAGAATCACCAAATACAAAGATTTGCTGACAACCAAGAATCTCCGAATGTTTGAGTAAAACCACCATCATGTAAAGGAGACCTCCACATTGAACTAGACAACTATTAAACCTCTGAGGAAAAGATAATAAGAGCTATTTAAAAAATAAGTATATTAAATATCCTCAGACAAATTTCACGTTGCAGCATAAAAAGTAGTAAATAAAGCAAATATTCAAAATTAAAGCTTATTAGATGGGCTTCATAGAATAGACACAGCTAAGAAGTAAATTGGTTTGATGGTAAATGAGTTCAAAAGTTTTCACAGTACACTGAACAAGGGGACCATAAAATGGAACATGTAAGAAAAGTTAACAGATACATAAGATAAATATAAAACCCAACTATTACTTGAAAGGAGTTTCAGAAAGATGAGAGCAGCGGAGCAACAATAACAAATATTAGAAGAAAGTATCATTGAAGTCTTCAGAAAAAAGGTGTTGAACACGATAAATGAAAAAAATTGAGCAGAACAAATTATAAATTATAAAAATTATAAAAGCACTATTTTAAGACGTGAACCATTTCAAGTCAACAAAGATAAAGAGAAAATCTTAAAGGTTCTGGAGATAGAGAAGAATTAAAAAAGATTGACTACAAAGGAAAATGAATTAGATGGACACCATACAAGTAATTTGTGCCATTGTACAGTCCCCAAATCTCTACCAGGAATTTTTTTAAACAATTAAAACCTATTTGAATAGCAACAAGTAAGCTATGTAGTAAAGTTTTGAGTATATAGCCAAAGAAGTATTCAGAGGAAAATGTCAGTATATGAAGAAGTTAGTAAATAAACAACAAAAATGACTTAAGAGTAGAAAAAATTAATAACAGTATAGAAATCTATCAAAAATGCAGAGTTGATCAATGAAAACAAAATGCACTTTTTCAAAAGGCCAATAAGTAGACAAATGATTGGCAAATTTGATCAATATGAAAAGTGAATAAACACAAAAGTAAACAATTTGAAAAAGGAAACCACACAAGAGATACGGAGGAAATTAAAAATTATAATTTGTACAACTTTATGCCAATAAATTTCAGGATCTAAGCAAATTATGGTTTTGTGGAAAATATAAAGAATTAAAGTTGTTCAAGAAGAGATAGTACACTTGAATATATTAATAATCATAAAATAAATGGAAAGAGAAATAAAAAATCTATTTCCAACAACAAATTAGTGATCATTGCTGGATATAAGGCCACTATGCAAGCAAAAATCAGTTGTATTCTATATACTATCAACAAACAAAGACGAAATAAAAATTTGCAAATATATCATTTGCAATAGCATCAAAAATCTTCAAATATCCTGGAATAAATCTAACAAAAATGGGAAGCAAGACACAAAAGATATGTATTCTAAAGGGGAAATGATAAGATGTACTATATTACTATTAGGATTTATTAAAATGAAAAACATGGAAAATACCAACTGTTGACAAATGTGTGTTGCAACTGGAATTCTTATCCACTGCTGGTAGAAGCGTAAATTTGTACCAAAAACTTTGGAAAACTAACCATAACTACCTAAGCTGAATTTATACTGACTCTATGACTCAGAAGTTCAACCCCTAGGTATATGCCTAATAGAAATGCATGTGTAAGTATATCAAAAGACACGAAAAAACTGTTCATTGCAGCATTATTACCTACCTTTTTAATTGTAACCATTCAGATTTTTTTTAGTGGTATCTCATTGTGGTTTTAATTTACACTTTCTTAAGTACCAATCAAATTATATATATTTTTATATGTTTATTATCCATTTAGCTATTTACTTTTGTGGAGTGCCTGCTCATGCTTTTTGATTAGTTTTTCTATTAGGGTTCTTTGTCTTTTTCTAACTGATTTGTAGATATTCATTGTATATGCTAGATATGTTTTTTTGTTGTTTATGAAATTGTTAAAACTCTCTTCTCCCAGTATTTTCAATATTTTTATCTTTTGTTGAACAGAAATTGTAATATTAATGTAGTCTAAACTAGTCAATTCTTCATTTTTACTTAGCAACATGTCATCATGTTGTAACTTTGCTATGTAGGTATAGTATACCCGGGATGGCTTCTTCTGTATATTGTGTTAGTGAGAGCTCAATATTCATGTTTATTTAAACTATGGTACTTTACTTCTGTCCAGGACCATCTTTGACGTAAATCAGGTGTCCATATATGTGTTTTCTATTTCTGGACTCTATTCTGTTCAAATGATCTATTTGTCTATCTTCACATCCACCCCATACTCTCTTACCTGCTGTAGCTATATAATGTCTTTTTTTTTTTTGGTGGGGAAAATTGGCCCTGAGCTAACATCTGTGCCAATCTTTCTCCATTCTGTATGTAGGATGTCACCACAGCATGCCTTTGATGAGTGGTTTAGGTCCACACCCCGTATCTGAACCCACAAACCCTGGGCTGCTGAAGTGAAGCACACCTAACTCAACCACTATGCCACTGGGCTGGCCCAGTATAATCAGTCTTGATACCTGTTAGTTCATCTTTCAACTTTGGTATTTCTAGTCCTTTACAATTCCATATAGGTTTGAAAATCATCCGGTCAATTTTCACAAAAACGTGATAGGATTTTTATTGGGGTTGCACTGAAATAATTGATCAGTCTAGGAGAACTGACATTGTTACAATATTTAGTCTCCTCACCCATGAATATGCTATACCTCTCCATTTATTTCGTTTTTCTAAATGTTTGTTGCTGGTATATGACATAAAATTGAAGGGTTTTTTTTGAGGAAGATTAGCCCTGAGCTAACATCTGCTGCCAATCTGCCTCTTTTTTTCTGAGGAAGACTGGCCCTGAGCTAACATCTGTGCCCATCTTCCTCTACTTTATATGTGAGATGCCTGCCACAGCATGGCTTGATAAGTGGTGAAAAGGTCCACACCTGGGATCCAAACTGGCAAAATCCAGGCCACCAAAGTGGAGCATGAGAACTTAATCACTGTACCACCAGGCTGGCCTCAACATACAATTGATTTTTAAATATTGACCTTGTAACTGTCTTGTTTAACTCATTTATTAATTCTAATAAATATTCTAATAATTTTTCTGTAGATTGTTTTAGATTTTTACATACTCAACCATGACATCTGTGAATAATAACATTATATAATAACTGTCTTTTATATTTTTTGTAATATTTTATTTATAATAACTCTCTTTTCAATTTTTACTTTTTATTTCCCCTTCTTGCTTTATTGCACAGGCTAGAACCTGACGTACAATGTTGAATAGAAGAGGTTGTAGCTGGCATCTTTGCCTCATACAAATCTAAGAGGAAAACTGTCAATATTTCATCATTAAAAAAGGTCTAGGTTTTATTTGGAGAAACTTTTTCACATATTAATAAATTGCCATTCAAATTCTAGTCGCTAAGAGTTTTGCTTATGCATGGGTGTTGAATTTTATCACATGAATTTTCATCTAAGATGCTCATATATTTTTTCTTTACTGTTAACATAATGAGTTATATTGATTTTTTTGTTAAACCAACCTTTCATTTCTAGTATAAATTGCACTTTATCAAGATGCATTGTTCCTTTTATATATCACTGGATTATTTATTACTGGATTTGGTTTGCTAATATGTTTTGGATTTTTGCATCTACATTCATAAAAGAGAATTGCATCTAATTTTTCTTTCTTGTAATGTCTTTGTCAGGTATTACATCACAAATTAATCAAGAAGTCCTTCCTATTTTTCTATTCTCTAGAAGTGTTTAGGTAAGTTCTGTGTTATTCCTTCCTTACATATATTTAATAATTCACTGGTGAAGTTATCTAAGCCTGGAGTTTTCTTTGTGGGAAAGTTTTAAATTACAAATTTGATTTCTTTAATAGATACAAAACTTCAGATATTCTCTTTCTTCTTGTGTCAGGCATATTATACTTTTATAGGCATTTATCCACTTTTTTCTAAATGTTTGAATTTATTGGTAATGTTATTAATGTTATCTTCTCATTATATTTTTAATATTTGCATGATTAATGGGAAATAACTAAAAATCTTACCCATGAAGGAAATAACCTAAAAAGGTTCAAAGCTCAAAATCTCCTTTTATAACATTTGGGACTCTCAGGCCTGTATAACCGCTACCACATAACATAACCACACAAAGTGAGACCTACCCCACAGAAAAATACATATAATATGATGGAAATTGTTTAAAATATATATTACCATATGTTCATTTATCGAGATGCAAATGCTTATATTAATTCCTAGAATAGCATACACCTAAGTGTTAACACTGGTTAACAAAATAGGAGTAAAGGAAACTAGGAGTTACTGGAAAGTGATCGAGAACTTTTATGTTTTATTCCATCTATCTCTTTGTTGGTTAAATCTTTTGCAACTAGAATGGGCTTGATAGAGTCATATCTTATTTGTGTAAAATATCTTGGGACAGTAATAGCATAAGAATTATTTTAAATTACTGAGCAACTGGCATTTTCTAGCTACTGTATTAAGTTGTGGATTGAATATCATTGTCATATTTTAGTTGGTTAAGAGAAAAAAATCTGCTACATTTATTCCCAGATATTGAGGCTGATCTTTCTGAAGTCCAAATGTTCTGCTTCATAGTAGATGTGCTGTACTAACTCTTTCCTTCCAGGATGTTTTGGCAAATTATGTTACCATTCAGAAGGCTCTGTTTGTTAAGGATTAATTTGATTGCTATAATGCAAATCTGAGCTGGTTTTTAGGACAATTGGAATTAGAACCTTGAATGGTTTTAGGAATCTCTCTTGTATGTGTGGAAGGGAGCATAGTCTCAGGCAGTTTCTAGGCTGACCTCATAGCTTTACAACCAGAGAGGGAAACATAATTTCAAAATTTCAGTCAATAAACATTATCAGCCTAATTTGGATTTCACATCCATTGCCATGGGAGTGGGAGTGATTATTATCAGAAGAACCAGCATTGGTGCTAGATATATAAAAATAATATGCAACCATTAGAGTATTTCAGTGTGAGTCAGAACACTTTATTTGCAAGCAACAGAAATCTAGATATAGCTTAGGAAAACAAAGGGGAATGATTAGATAGATACTAGTCTAATTCGCAGAATCCAAAAAAAGCAGTAAAACCATCAACGAACTTCACAATATAGTGTTGTATTCTCTCTCCAATTTAATTATAATGAAATAGTCAAAGTCCTCCCCACTCCCTTCAAGAACACTGTGCTTCACAGAAGTAAATCTGTCATGAAAGTGAACATGTGATTCTTTGCTGAATATTGGCAAAAGGAACTCAGTAATATATTAAAAAGTATATATATCACCATCTAATGGAATTTATTCCAGAAATGTGAGGTTAGTTCAACATTCAAAAATCAACCAATACAAACTTTACTTAACCAAGTATAGGAGGAAATTGACAAATTCATCTCATTAGTATGGGTAAAAGTATTTGATATTATTCAAAAGCCATGATGATTAAAACTCTCAGAAGACTACAATGAAGGTGTTTCTTAATCAAATAAAAGCTATCAACAGAAAACCTATAGATAACATCATACTTACAAATCAAATAGTGAATACTTTCCTCTGATAAGCAGAATCTGAAAAAAGATGTGTGTTATCACCAATTCTAATGAAAACTTTCCTAGCCAGAGCAAAAAAAGAAGAAAAATAAAAAGCATAAAGATTGAAAAGAAAGAAGTAAAATAGATGAAAAATTATAAACATAGAAACTTCAAAATAATCTAAAAACTGTTATTTAATGTTTTTGAAAGTACTAAAACTACATGTCCAAAAAGTTGACCTGAATCAAACCAGGGAATATAATGCTTTCAGGATCCATTCTCCATCTTTTTTCTCTCATTCTCTTTATGCACTTCTCTACTCTTTTAAAAAAGCATTTTCCCCCCACAGGGCAGCAGTCGTTATGCTACCAGATCCAGGTTTATATTTTTGAAGCTTTGTGGCCCAGAGAGGAAAGATGCTATTCCTTTCTCGATCTGGTGTAGAAATATCTCAGGAAATTACTCTTAATTATTCTGTCATACCTCCACCTTTTGGATCAACCACTTTGACTAAGAGTTGGAGCAGATCCTACAGCAGATCTGACTGAATATAATGATTACCCTGGTGATGAGGAAAGATGAATGGGAATGTGCAGACAAAAACCAGTAAATGTACACTATGGACATACCAGTAAGTTTTAAGGCTTAAAATGTACAGTAAACCAGTGGAAATGTTTCAAATATAAAAATCGTGTTACGGTGATTTGAAATTAGTTGAAGACACCACCAAAAATGTTTTTAACTATCTTTACTTTAGAGGTTATTGCTTCTGTGATGAAAATATTTTGAGGTAGAAATCAAAATTGCATTTCACATGTCATTTCCAGCAATTTAATTTTGTGACTTTTGAGTAGAAGGCTATTTTCTTTTTTGCTTTATGACTTACATATTCCTTTTATAATGTTCAAATTATGCTTTATTCTTAATTATTATTTTATAATGTTCACTTGCCAACACACTTTCCATGAGAATATATCTTTGGTTTTATAATTCAATCACTGGTAAATTACTATACTTTTAACCTAATTGTGTTCTATAGCACACTGTTAGAATTCATCTATCCTGTCGTGTAAGGGCTACCTGGAAATTTGTTGAAGAACGTAGTGACTCATTTTAACATGACTATGTTTCATATAGACACCACTAAGTGGCAGTGTAGCAACATCCTTATGCATAGTGTTGACACCACATATTCCACTCCCTATTTTGTTTCCTTTAAGAATTTCAAAGTGCTTTACTAATTCTATTTTTTTAAATGAGTAGGATAATGGTAATGCTATTCTTGATTTGTATTTTTGATTTTTGGTTTTAGCTATAGAAACAAGCATGGGGATTTCTGTAATGATGCAAGTAAGCTAACATACCAACTTTATAGATTAAGAAACTAGTCAATCTGTTTTGCCAACTCTTCTTCCCAATATAAGCGTGATAGTGGGATAGTTAATTTTAAACTGCTTTTGTTGCTGTCTTAGAGTGATAGCCTAAGTTATTGCTCCAATTAATAGAATCTATACGTGTGGTAGTCAGAAGAAAGATTGGGTTCAGTATTTTGTCCATCAGATAACATTACTTCTGGAAGAGCTTACTGTATATTTCATTAAATTGAGGTCTCTGTAATATTGATCCCCAGTTCTGCTCTCTGACACACTCAGAGTACTGGAAGACACCTTAGAGATTGTCCAAGCGTCCAACCACCTCATTTTACAGATGAGGAGATTCGATTCTAAAGAGATTCAGATGATTGGCCCCTGTGCACATACGCAGTTTGTGGCAAAACGAGTACTAGGGATGAGATGCTTTCAATCTCAGTTCAGATGTTTTTATAATTTTGATGTCTTTGACACCCAGGCTATGATTATATGACCCCAAATAAATTAGAACTAACAAATGTAGTCAATTCTTTAAATTTGTACAAATAGTCATATATTTGTCATATAAACTAAACCTTCCACCTAAGTTTTTCTTAGTAGAGTAATCAGTGTTGTGTAGGCATGGGCAGAAATATCTAATTTGTCATGTAAGTTGAGTATAATTTATTCTTGAGTAGCTATCACAATGTTCAAGGTTATCATTAGGTTTCACAGAGGCATATTTGTTAAAGTGTTAAAATCCTCCAATTAGTATAGATTAAACTACAAATAAAATGTAAATTTGAATATAGTTGGCCCAAAAGTGTGTTCCTATTACAATAAGAACAATTTGTTCTCTTCAACACACAGTGATTGGATACTCCCACTCATATGTGGTAGAGTAAGAATGTTTGCATTCTGTCACCCTACTTCAGCTCTCAGCTTGTCACAATTTAATCCCAGCAAACAAGCTATAGGCTGAGTTTTCAGTTTTAAGGTTTCAAACTCGGGGCAATAGCAATAGACTTTTAAATTCATAGCAAGTCAGAATGAAACCTCGATTGTTCCTCCTTCTGCATACATTGCTATTAAAGATGTAAGTTTAGTTTCTGGGACCCTCAGGGAAAAAATTTTAAAAAGGATTCTTACTCTTTATGAATTGCAAGATAGAAGTTCCAGGAACGGGGTGAGGGATGTGATTGTCTTTCTGAGTCACTGCAGAGTAGCAATAACAATGCACCAAGGGGCAAAAAAAGTTAACTCAGAAAAAAATTACGGTTTCATATGTTTACTAAATGATAATTCTAACTGTAATTAATTAAATGTACCAAAATTTGTCACGTCATTATTTATAATGAGAGAAAAACATTGATATATGTTACTCAAAGACTTGAATTTTTGGAAATTTCAGAAGTTTATATAGCTGTCTGTACTCCACCGTTGCTCATTTACTTTAAATCCAATTTCAGTCCTGTATTAGTTTCTTTTTCCCTTGAGTGGGCACATCCTGTAAATATATAAAAGCTAAATAGCTTCTAAAAAGTGGTTGTAAACATATTTTGACCAAACAAATCAATTAAGTGCAATGATTTATAGACTACTAACAATGTATTATACACTGAGCATTGTGTGAACATTTTAAAATATTCTTACTTGATTCACTAATAATTATGCTGTGATTAATTATAATTTTATGTACATATGAACCTTGTGGTATATGCTATATTCCAAATGAATGAAGTAGATGGTAGATGAAAAGAAAGGCAACAGATTAAGTCACTTTAGGCTGAGGTGGCCAAAGCTGTTCAAATTATTTTATCTCTACTCATCACTTAGAGGTTGACATCCTGCAAGTCCCAACTTTGACCGTCTTTCTTCCTCACTCTACCTGTGCTGTCCAAAACAGTAGTCATTAGCCACACATGGCTATTTAAATTTAAACTTTAATTAATCAAAATTAGGGGCCAGCCTGGTGGTGCAGCAGTTAAGTTGCCATGCTCTGCTTCGGTGGCCCAGGGTTCGCCAGTTCACATACCAGGTGTGAACATACCCACCACTTACCAAGCCATGCTGTGGCAGGCATCCCACACATAAAATAGAGAAAGATAGGCACAGATGTTAGCTCAGGGCCAGTCTTCCTCAGCAAAAAGAAGAGGATTGGTAGCAGCTGTTAGCTCAGAGCTAATCTTCCTCAAAAAATTAAAAGTTTAATTCCTCAGTCATACCAACCATATTTCAACTGCTCAATAACCACATATAGCTAGTGAATTCTGTATAGGAAAATGCAGATTGTAAAACAGTTCCGTCATTGTAAAAAGTTATATTAGTGGTTTGAATCTACCCACTTAGCCTAAACAATCCCATCTACCTCACGGTTCACCTAACACTGACAACTACTCCCAAATCTAAACTTCTCTGCCTCAATTTCATCACATATTAAATGGGATAATAATAATACCTACTGCACTGGATTGTTGAGAGGATGAAATAAAATCATACATGGAAGTATTTTGAAAAGTTCCAAACCCATGGTAGGCCCTCAATTATTTTTATTAAATAAGAATTCTCTTCATGATGATTAATAATAACACTCTTTTGAACTCCAAAAGAGTGTATTTAACTACTTACTGGACAGCTACATTTGAATTTTGTGCAGGAAACTCAGATTCAATAGAGTCAAAGCCAAACAATACAGAACAGAGCCATCTTTTGTACAATAACCATTTAAATATTTGAAGGCAATCGTCATTCTATCCTTGGATTATTCTGGATTAAAAATTGCTTAGTCAATTTAATGTTCTTGTCTGATGTTTTCTAAACCCCTACCATTTAAAAACACTCAGCTTAAGTGTCACTTCTTTTGTGAAATTATTCCTGATCCTTACAGTATCTACTGACCGACACAAAGTCAGTAATTGCATTTCTTATGCTATACGGGAATTTTTGCCTTTCTGATCATTTCTATCATGAGATCATAAGCTTCTTGACCATAAGAACTACTTCATATCATTGCTTTCCTAGATATTAGCACTAATCCTCGCACAGAGTAAGGACTAGCCAAATGCTGTTTGAATAAATTAATAAATGTTTCACAGAGGAAAGGAGCTTTGAACTATGGACTAAAAGGTGAGTAGAGTTTAGATGAAGAAAACAGAGAAAGTGGCATTAGAGAAGTCGTCAGGGTGTGCAAGCATAGGATGTGTTGGGTGGGAGTGGCTAGGCCAATTTGATTTGAGAGGAGAATTTATTTTGGAATAAAGTATAAGATAAGTATGAAACGATTTCCCGAATTTAAAAGAGAGCTCTAAATTATTTTATAAGCAGCGGGGAGTCTCTGGTAATTTGAGATGAGGAAAGTGACATTATCGAAGTAAGATTTCATCATTAATCTGGAGATATCCTATCAGATAGAATGGATTTGGGAAGATGCCAGAGATGTTGAAATCATTTAGGAGCCTATTGCAGTGGTCCAGGCATGAGGTCACAAAGTCTTAAAATAAGGTGATTGTGATGAGAAAAGTGGGATGAGGGTGTTAACGGAACACAAACACAGGTTCATTTACCTGCCTCACCAGAGGAGGCCAAAAACTGGACACCAGGCTTGTGGCAAGGAAAAGGGTTTTATTTTAGGTGACACCAGCCAGGAGAGGAGAGTAAACATTCAGATTCATCTCCTGGAAAAACGGGAGGCAAGGGGTTTTAAAGGTTGTGAGGAATGTGACTATGTGCAGAGAGAGGGGTGGCAAGGTAAGGGAAGCTGCAGGTGAGTGTCTTTGGGTGTCTGTTCCGTGATGGATGGTGGATTCTGGCACCAGGACTCCAAGGAGTTGGGATCTCGGAAACTTCAGTTTCTTGATATTCTCTGGACATAAGTTTTCCTGCAGTAAACTTCAAGGACCCATAATTAGCCAAGACTTCAGTGTGAGGCCACCTAGATTGTAACAATTTGTAACCTCTATTTGTGTTGTGCCAAGAGGAGGTCAGTGCTCTAATCTCAACACTAATATCATGCATACGTGAAACTCAGGGATACAAAGGTTAAAGAAACCGATATTTACATATGAATGTAACTAAAGAAGCAGGGAAAGGGGATTGATGCTTTTGGTTTTAACCCCATATATGCTGGGGTTAATGTAGGGGAACTGATATCAGGTCCAGTATCAAGGGGAAAGATTGATAGGCAGGAAAAAGAAGCAAAGATAATAGAAATTAAGATGCCTGATGAAGAATCTATGGAGAATAAAGGAAGGTGTCGGTTTTAGAAATACTTTGATTGAGGCACCTAGTGGTAAGACCTATGAAGGAAAATATCCCACATGTACATTGTATGCCAAACTAAAGCTTGGAAAACAAATTTGGCCTAGAGATACAGATTTGGGAATAGATTGCTTATGTTAGTAATGATTATTGAAACCGTAAGAATACATAGAAAGGTATGAGTAAGACACTGAGCCCTTGGAGAGTTTCCATACCCATTAGCACATTACAAGTACACAGAAAGATAATGGGCCTAGTACTAGATCTTTAAGAATTCTCGTATTTAGAATTTTGGGGTAAGAAGGCAAGCCAATGGAAACCTAGAAGGAACATCAGAGAGGTTGATGTCACTTTGTGTCATGTGAAATGCAGATATTCCATTCTCTTAAGGCAATGATTCTTGTTCTAACACAGCTGGGGAAAATTTTATGCTGTTGGCTTAATTTTTAACAATGCTACCACTTTCCACACAATTAGCTCCATTTTCTGTAATAGATTGATCATATATGTCTGCTGTGTATGCATTCATCTTTTCACTTCCCTACCATTATTCATGCTATCAATTTTTCCTCTGAATGATTTTCCCACAGGGACTACCATTGCTTACTAAAAGCCAAATGAGTATAGCACTTAAGTTTAATTGTCCCATTTACCAGATAAATAAGAGTGTCTGTCTTTATTTCAAAAGTATTTAAGATAAAGTTTTCTTTTTCTAAGGAATTCTGACGAGTTTGTAGACATGTGGGCTCTGCTGTAAGTGTGTTCATCTTAGGCACAATTTCCCAAAGTCAGTTCCATGAAGCACCAGTTTATCTGGTTGGTAATCAGTGTTCTGCAAGAAAAGACTTCCTTGGCCAAATAGCTTTGGAAATGACAGAATAATCAAAGTTAAGTAGGTTTCCTAAGTGCAGCACTTCCCAGAGCCTTTAACGTGCTAATGGGTATGGAAAATGTCCAAGAGGCCAATATCTCATAAAGTATGTCTTTATAAATCATCTTGCTTGGTCAATACTCCATGGAGCACATTTTGGAAAACACTTGTTTAAGGTAAATTGTTTTTCCACAGGCTCTTGTATGTGTTTATGATGTGGGCACCAGAATAAGTATTTACCTAATTCTCTAGCCTTTACAATCCTATTTACCTCTCCAGTGGATTACTTTGTATAGAAATAGGTTTCTATCCTTGTTCTCAAATGATTTTAGAAAGCACGCATCTGAGTTATTTACAAATCAAAGTGTTGATTTTAAATAAAGGTTTATGGTTTATTTCCTTATGCAATTCTTCCAGGCTTGTGAGTATGTGGAGAAAAAGTTCACATTTAAATTTTTACTTTTTGAACATTACAATTGTTCATAAAGTTGCAGAGCTATCACGAGGAATTCCCTTTTACATTCAAAAAGATTTTATTTTTGACCGGTGGGATAGTATAGTGTGGGAAATAAACAAACAAGAACATTGCTGTTTATACATTTTAACTGCTTTGAGTAGGCTCCAGAGGATCTACCCAAGAAAGAACCTGAGATTTTAGAAAGACACAGAAGCCTGTCACTTTAAAAATCATAGTAACAATGCTACGAAGTGTCAAATTTGTTATAGTGATATCACTGTATTATTACTCCCTATCCTCTGTTTTAATAACATCTGCGAATGAAAAGAAAATTATATGAGTAAATAGTATATTTATCTTGATAATGCAAGTGAAGTAATGTTAGTTTCCTTTGAAAGTATGATAGCACTATAAAATAATTAACGATGCCTTGATAACATAAAAATTGGGGCATCACTGACAGAATTTTCATTATTGCTATTTTCTCTCTAGAACTTTTTAAGTTATTGGCTCAAACAAAAATGAAAGAACAGTAGTTAGTCTGCGCTTTTATTTCTTACGGATTGCCGTGTGGATAGGTGATTTACCTTGTTCTCTATGGCCCAAAGGGATATAACTAACAGCAATGGGTGAAAGATAAAGGAAGATAGAATTCAGTTCAATATACAAAGCAATTCTCTAATAGCCTGAATTGTCCATGCACTACTATGGATTGGTGAGTTTCCAGACATTTAAGGTATTCATGTAAAGCCTGAGTGACCACTTGTCAGGAATGCCACAGCTTCAAACACAAGATAGCCTTTAAGGTTCTCTTTTTTTCAACATTCATAGTCTGAGATTCTATGATTTATAAATTAATATCATTACTTGCAATATTAGCCATGTTCTCTTAAATATAGTTTATGTTTTAATTGAAAAAGTAACACACGCACAGAATAGAAAATATCTAGTATTACAAAAAAAATACCCCTTCAACTCTTTATCTTCCAGATCCCCTAGATCCCCATCATCCAATCTCATCAAGTAGGCAACTACTCAATAGTTTTATGTGTATCCTTCCAGAACACCCTATGATGTGAGTGTAAGCGTACATGCTCTCTTTCTTATGTTACACAAATTGGAATATACTATGCTTTCTCTTCTATACCTTTCTTTTTCACTTTTTCAAATATATGTAATTCCTGCAAAGTATTCTGTCACATAAATGAATTACACCTTTTTTATAGACTTTATTTTTTTAGAGCAGTTTCAGGTTCACAGCAATATCAAACAGAAGGTAAAGAGACTTCCCATATACCCCCTGCCAATTTGTGCAGTTGTGTGACTATTACTACAATCCAGTTTTAGGACATTTCTATCACCCCCCAAATTTCTCTCAGGTTCATTTACAGTAAATACTCACACCCATTCTTTGTGCCAGGCAATCACCATTCTCCTTCTGTGTCTGTAGATGTGCGTTTTCTACAAATTTCTTGTAAATAGGCCCGTGCAAGACATAGTCTTTTGTGTCTGTCTTCTTTTACTTGGCATAAAGTTTTTGAGGTTCATCAATATTGTGCATGTATCAGTAGTTTGTTTCTTTTTATTGCCGAATAGTGTTCCGTTGTATGATACCACATTTTGTTTAGCCAGTCATTGCATATTTGGATTTTGTCCACTTTTTAGCCATTATAAATAATGCCTCTATGAATATTTTATACAAGTCTTCGTGTCAACATATGTTCTTGTTTCTTTGGGGTACATACATAGGAATGGAATTGCTGGGTCATATGATAAATTTGTGTTCAACTGTTTAAGACATTACCAAACTATTTGCCAAAGTGGCTGCACGCTTTTACATTTTTATTAGTAATGTGTGTACATTCCAGCTTCTCAATATAGCCTATACTTAGTATAGCCAGTCTTTTGGATCAGAGCCATTTTAGTGAATTTTTACAAATTCGTTTAGTGAATTTGTAGTGGTATCTCTGCGATTTTCAATTTGCATTTCCCAAACCAAGAATACCGAGCATCTTTTCATGTGTTTATTAGCTATTCATATAACTTCTTTCCTGAAATGTCTTTTAAATTTTTGATCATTATTTTAATTTTTTCAAAAACTTTATTTTTTTAGAGCAGTTTTAGTTTTATAGTAAAATTGAGAGGAAAGAATAGAAATTACTCATACATCCCCTGCTCTCCCACGTGCATGGCCTCCCTCATTTTCAACATTCTCTACCAGAGTGGTACATTTGTTATAATTGATGAACTTACATTGACACATCATCTTCACTCAAAGCTCATAGTTTACCTTAGGGTTCACTCTTGGTGTACATTCTAAGAGTTTGGAGAAATGTATAATGACGTGAATTCATCAGGATAGTATCATACAGGGAATTTTCACTGCCTTAAAAATCCTCTGTGTTCCACCTATTGATTTATCCTACCCCCTCCCCATTTCCTGGAAACCACTGATCTTTTTACTCTCCCCATAATTTTGCCATTTCCAGAATTTCGAATAGCTTTTTTCATTAGCTTCTTTCACTTAGTAATACGCATTTACAGTTCCTCCATATCATTTCATGGCTTGATAGCTCAATTCTTTTTAGTGCTGAATAATATTCCATTGTCTGAATGTTCCATAGTTTATCCATTCACCTAATGAAGGACATCTTGATTGCTTCCAAGTATTGGCAAGTAAGAATAAAGTTGTTATAAACCTTGTGTGCAGGTTCTTGTGTAGGCATAAGATTTCAGCTCTTTTGAGTAAATACCAAAGAGTGTCATTACTGAATTATATGGTCAGAGTATGTTCAGTCTTGTAAGAAACCATAAAACTGTCTTTTTCAATCCAACCCACAATAAATAAGAATTCGTGTTACTCCACATCCTCACCAGAATTTGGTAGTATCAGTGTTCCAGATTTTAGCCATTCTAATAGATGTATAGTGGTGTCTAATTATTACTTTAATTTATGTTTCTCTGATGATATACGCTGTGGAGCATCTTTTCATATGCTTCTTTGCCATCTATGTATCTTCTTTGGTGAGGTATCTGTTAAAGTCTTTGGGGTTTTTGTTTTTTATTTAATTTTATTTTTTAGTACAAAATTACATATTTGTTGTACAACATGATCTTTTGATATACATAGTGAAATGATTATTACAGTTAAGCTAATTAATATATTCATGTCCTTACATAGTTATTATTTTGTGTGTACGTGTGCTGAAAGCACCTAAAATGTACTTTCTTAGCAAATTTCCAGTATACAATACGGTATTATTAACTACAGTCATCATGATGTATATTAGATTTCTAGAACTTCATCCTACATAACTGGAACTTTTTACCCTCTAACCAATATCTTTCCTTTTCCTCCACCTCTCCACCTTTGGTAACTAACACTCTACTCTTTGTTTCTATGAATTCAACTTTTTTAGATTCCACATATTAGTGAGATCGTGTAATATTTTTCTTTCTGTATCTGGCTTATTTCACTTTTCATAATGCCTTCCAGTTTCTTTCTTTGTATATTTTGGATAACACACTTTTATGAGATGTGTCTGTTACAAATATTTTGTTCTAGTCTGTGGCTTGTCTTCTCATTCTCTTGACATTGTCTTTCACAGAGTAGTTTTTAATTTTAATGAAGTCCAACTTATCACTTATATTGTTCATGGATTATGACTTTAGTACTGTAAAAAGTCATTGTCACACCCAAGGTCATCTAAGTTTTCTCCTATGTTAACTTCTAGGAGATTTATAGTTTGCTGTTTTATGTTTATTTTCTATGATCCATCTGAGTTATCTTTTGTGAAGGGTGTAATGTCTGTGTCTAAGTTCATTGTTTTTCACATGGATGTCTAGTTGTTCCATCACCATTTGTTGACGAAAAGATCTTTTCCCCGTTGTATTGCTTTTATGCTTTTGTCAAAGATCAGTTGACTGTATTAATGGGGATCTGTTTCTGCACTCTCTACTCTGTTCCCTTAATCTATTTGTCTATACTTTCACCAATACACACTGTCTTGATTCCTCTAGCTTTAGGATTAGTTGACATCAGGTAGTGTTGGTCCTCCAACTTTACTCTTCTCCTTCAATATTGAGCTGGCTATTCTGGGTTTTTTGCTTCTTGATATAAACTTTTAGAACCAATTTTTTAATGTCCACAAAATAACTTGTGAGGATTTTGATTGGAATTCTTCTGAATCTATAAATCAAGTTGGGAAGAACTAACATCTTGAAAATGTTGACTCTTCCTATCCATGAACAATGACCATCTCCTGGTTTATTGAGTTCTTTGATAGCTTTCATCAGAGTTTTGCAGTTTTCCTCATATAGACCTTGTACATTTTTTGGTTAAATTTATACCTAATTATTTCATGGTGGGGATTCTAATGTAATTGGTCTTGTATTTTTAATTTTGAATTCCACTTGTTCATTGCTTGTATATAGGAAAATGATTGACTTTTGTATGTTAGCCTTGAATCCTGCAACCTTGCTGTAATTGCTTATTTGTGTCAGGAGCTTTTTGATCTAGTCTTTCAGATTTTCTACATGGATTATCACGTCACATTCAACAAAGACAGTTTTATTTCTTCCTTCCAAATCTTTATACTTTTATTTCCTTTTCTTTCTTACTGCAGTATCTAGGACTTTCAGTATGATATTGAAAAGCAGTGGTGAGAGAAGACATCCTTGCCTTGTTCCTGATCTTAGTGGAAAAGCTTCAAGTTTCTCACTATTAAACATGATGTTAACTGCAGGTTTTTTGGTATATATGGTTTATCAAGTCAAGGAAGTTCCCCTGTATTCATAGTATATGGTAATTTTTTTTTTTTTTACCATAAATGGGAGTTGTATTTTGTCAAATGCTTTTTCTGGATCTATTGATATGATCACCTGATTTTTCTTCTTTAATCTGATGATATTATGGTTTACATTAATTGATTTTTTAACATTGAACCAGCCTTGCATACCTGGAATAAATCCTACTTGGTCCTTTGTATAATTATTTTATACAAAGATTTCCAGATTGTATTCGCTAATATTTTCTTGAGGATTTTTGCATCTATTGTTATGAGAGACATTGGTTTGTAGTTTCTTCTCTTGTAATTCTTTGTCTGGTTTTGTTATTAGGATAACTCTGGCTTCACAGAATGTATTAGGAAGTACCCTTCAGCTTTTATCTCCTAAAAAGGATTGTAGAGTGTTGCCCTTGGCTTCCATGAGAACACTGTTGCCCATTCCACCTCTCCTTTTGTCATTAAGGTTGAAATTCTTTAAATCTGGTGCTAGGCCCTTTTTCTCTTCTCAGTTTAGACTCTTGCTGTCTACACACTCTTAGAACTCAAGTGCCATGTATATGCTGATAAATCTCAAAATAAATTGCTTCACTGAGAATTAAGTATACTCAAGAAATTGGTGGTACTTAGGTTATGAATTTTGTGCTTTTCCAAAACCAAATAATTCTCTCGGTATTTTAATATTTACATCCACCTTGTTCATAAACAGCACCTTCAGATTGACTAATTTTCCCTGATAAGCACCATTTAAGATGCTCCCATATACTTCCCTTTGTATATATAAGACTATATTATGATCCTGTTCATATGACAGAACTGATATTAACCTGAATTAGTGCATTTTTGCACTATTAATAAGTTTCTCAAAATTAATGATACTGCTTATTCAGGAATATTGATTATTCTTTAGAATAATAAAAAAACATTTAATTTAACTCTATGTTGTCTAAATACAGGTATGAGTTCTCTAGCAGAAGATGAAACCATCTTGGCTACTACCACTTTAAATTGTCATAAAAATTTATTATCCAATAATTAGATTATCCTATTTATTTTTTTATTAATTTAGGTCCTCAGGAGAAAGTTCACCCTTTCTCATTGTTTTGATTTTTAAAGTTTTTTTCATAGTTTAATATAGTCTTTTTTTTTTTTTTATTGTGGTAACATTGGTTTATAACATTATATAAATTTCAGGTGTACATCATTATATTTCGATTCCTGTGTAGATTACATTATGTTCACCACTCAAAGACTAATTACAATCCATCACCACACACATTTGCCTAGTTACCCCTTTCACTCTCCTTCCTCCCCCTTTCCCCTGGTAACCACCAGTCCAATCTCTGTCTCTATGTGATGGTTTGTTGTTGTTTTTATCTTGTGAGTGAGATCATATAGTATTTGACTTTTTCATTGTTTTGAATTAAAGGGCTTAAATTGGTAATCTTTTTCATAACATAAATCAGTTCATAGGGCAATTGCTTAAGTCCGTACTATGTGCATAACCTTGTTAAACGTGATCAGGTAATTGGACCCAAATAAAACAAAGAAGTATCATGATGAACTCAGGGAGCATGAAGAGTTTGAGTTTATCCAATATTATTATTATTTTTTTTAAGTTGAAAAGCATCATTTCAGCACTAAAAGTCTATGGCACTAAAGGATCTTGTGTTTTTCACCTTTGAGAGTTGGCAAAATTATAGATAAAAAGTAAATCTCATAGAACCATGAAAAACAGTGATTTTGTGGAAATTCTCAATAGTTTTCTGTCTTTTTTCCTTAATTATACTCTAAGTGCTAAAATAACTCTCTTTTCAAAAACAATCTGGGGATATGTCCAACTCCTAATAACTCTGAGACATATTTAATCATATTTGATCATTAAAATAGGTTTTATGTCTGGAACTCTTCTTGGCCTGCCAAATTAGTCCATTTATGACAGTTTAAACTCAAGCTATTGTAATTTTCTTAAATATAGGTTGGCCAATCAACACATTTGATTATATGATAGTTATTTTATTTTCTGTTCTCTCACCACTTTGGGGCAAACACAATTTACATGGACTTTATTTATTTCACAATAAAATTCTCATGTAACAAGTAATTCATTGTAAGTTGTTTTTGTTTTCTACTGAGTAAAATTATGATTTTGAATTAAACATGAATAAGAATGCCACCCCGTCCTTTCAAGAATTGAACTGCCTTATATGTTTGCCTTTAACCAAAAAATATTTTCTGGAATAAAAAGCAAATTTTTAATAAATTTTCATATCTATTTTAGTATACCTAAATATCCAGACATTCATATGTGTTGCTTGTGCACTTTGTTTTATGGCTTTCATTCATTTTAAAATTTTTATTTCCTCACAAATTTTTTTTAGTCTAATAAGTTATTAACAAGCTGAACTCTCTGACTGTGTGCATATGGCTTGCTTTATTACACTTTGGCACTTGAGTAACTTTCTTAGCCTAATTTAAAGTCCAGTATAAAAATACAAATATTAGTCCAGGCATACATTAATTTGAAGTTGTAATAAATTGGTTAAAGATTTAAGCAAGGCTAATTAAATAGTGATTTTGAATTTTTTTTTCTGAGGAAGATTCACCCTGAGCTAAAATCTGTGCCAATCTTCCTCTATTTTTCATGTGGGTCACTGCCACAGCATGGCTGCCGACTAGTGGTGTAGGTCCGTGCCCAGAAATAAAACCCGGGCAGCTGAAGCAGAGTGCGCTGAATTTAATCACTAGGCCATGGGGCCAGCCCTGTGACTTTGAACTTTTAATGTTGTTCTAGCAACACAGCTCACTCTGGGATGGATAAGTATTGTGTATTGACATCATGCCTCAGGCATGAAATGTTTTTAATGAATTATATGTTGATCAAGAATATCTTTGTTTTAGTTGCTACTTGACCTTTATTTTTTTAGACAAGATTATCTCCTTTACCTAATGCCTAAACTTATTTTTGCAATTTGCTTAATCATTTGCTTTTATCTACCACTCTAACCAGTCCATAGTTAGGAAAAACTGTTCTGATTTCCTTTATGAAAAAAAATAATGACTTAGATGACTACATGACGAATACATTTTTTTATTTCCCCCAATTAAGTGTATTATTTCCAAAAGACCTATTCCAAAAAATGTGTTTATGTGTGTTTTCTTTTTTTAATTTATATCCTTTTTTTCTTTTTCTTTTTTTTTGAGGAAGATTAGCCCTGAGCTAACATCTGCTGCCAATCCTCCTCTTTTTACTGAGGAAGACTGGCCCTGAGCTAACATCTGTGCCCATCTTCCTCTACTTTTTGTGTGGGACGCTTACCACAGCATGGCCTGCCAAGCAGTGCCATGTCCACAACCAGTATCCAAACCAGTGAACCCCAGGCCGCCAAAGCAGAACATGCACACTTAACCACTGTGCCACCATGCCAACCCATCTTTTCTTTTTCAGTATTTGAGAAACCTTCTTGAATCTGATGCACTGACTTTAACAGTCTTGGAGTGGATGTCTCCCCTCCTTGCTCAGACTGATCTCGGAAACAATAGCCCCATTACAGGCAAATATCTGGGAAGGTATTGGGAGCCTCAGGAGCCTCCAGAGCCCCCAAAAGCCTCTGTTTGGCATGGATGAATAAAATTGGTTATGCCTGAGAGACTACTATAATTATTTTGCTGCCAAATGCCATACAGTTGAAGTGTGCATATGAAGGATGAATGTATGTATGTATACATTTATTTGCAAAGATCATACAATACCAGGCACTCTGTTTGCAAAGGTGACCAAATGGTCTTATATAGAAAACAATGACTGAGGAACTGACCTTTTAGCAACCATTTCTCTGCCTCCATTCAAATAAAAGGATTTTTTTGGCAAAGATTGAAACAAGAAATATCTTACCTAGCAATTTTTAAAAGAGAACTCATTAAGAAGAAAAAAATGAGCTGATATATTTTTTGGAGAATGCATTAACTATCTGTCAAATGCAAAACAATATGGGCATTAGGAAGTATATTTTCTTACACGTGAAAATGATGAACTGAATTTTACACCAACTGTAAATTAGAGTAACAAAAGATGAGTAAACAAGTTCATATTTGTAATGAAGTTTATTTTTGAATGAGTTGCTTTTGGTAAGTTGTCCATTATAGAATTTTGTTTATTGATTTTCTCTTTAAAGCAGGAATATTGGTATAGAGATCAGCAAACATTTTATGTGATTGGCCAAATAGTAAATGTTTTTGGCTTTGTGGGCCATCTAGTCTCTGTCACAACACAGCTCTGCCATTGTGGTGCAAAAGCACCATAAACAATGTGTAAACTCGTAGTTGTGTTGCAATAAAACTTTATTTAGAAGTACAGGCAAAAGGCTGGATTTGGCGCACAGGCCATATTTTGTGGAAAAACAATAGATGGTTTAATAGGTTGTAAGTATACTTCTAACTTGGGAAGATATTGCTATAGTTTAAGATTATAAGCAAAATAAATTCAGTGTTGGTTTCTAGCATTGTCTCTTTGAAATGTTATCTTAAGAAATTTCATAATAGATATACCATTACTTGTATTGTTGTTACATATCCCATTCAATGTTGATTAAAACCAATCTTACGTGTACAAAAATATATGGCCTAATTTTATTGAAGCAAATTCTATGTATCAAAAATCAAATAGGTTGCATCAGTTTAGTCCAAAGAGGTAGGTTCTACTCTATAAACTTTAATGTTGCACTAAAAGGCTGTTTTACCTATGGGATGTCTTACTTGAAGATAAATTATCAAGCAAAAATATAGATATTCTTTTTTTAAATATCTTAGATAATAAGATTTCAAAATTACATGATAATCACAGTTCTCTTTCCAATCCCAGGAGGTGACATAACTCTGGGAGCAAGGAAGGCAAAATAATGCTTGTCTTTATTGTTATTGTAGAGAATACTGTATATATGTGTGTGGAACAGGCCATGTGAAAAAGGTAGACGGTAGCTATCAGGAACAGACAAGTTTGCTATACAAAGATCTCTATTGTGTTGTTGAAGGATTTATTGTTGAATAGCACTGTGGTAGAAGAACATTCTCTCTGGAGACGTTGCAGATAAACTTAGAAGGGAGCGGGAAATATATGGCAGTGATCAATAATGCAAAAGCAGGGGAATGGAGCAGATAATACAATAGATCTTTTCCTTTTGTAATGGATTTATCATTATCTCTATATTTTTTCTTTTATTTAAAGACACTATAGAGCCATTTTCATTTCTATTTCATTATAAAAGGAGACATGGGGACACGTATATAAAGGGAAAAACATAATTTGCACATTTTTGATTAGTGATAGTATATATAAGACCATTGAAAGTCTCTACATCATGTGGAAGCAAATATTTCTTAGATGTCTTTATATTGAAAGAACTAGAATGATCCTCTTGTAGGGCACATGGGAAACGTAATGACAGAGAAGAGCAAAGATGACACATTAGACTTTAAATCTTTTTGTCAAATGAACTTCTTGGTTTCCCCCACCTGCCAGTCTACTTTTAGAGTAATTACAGTGATATCTATAGTCCTGAGCAGAAACTCTATGTAAATTATAATCATTTTTAGAAAATTTTAATGACAATTTTCATCAAGTCCCCTTTTATTTTTTTATCCGTGAAGCACTGGAATTTGTTGAATTTAAACTTTTGAAAGGGTTCATAATGTACATGGATAATTCTTTAAAATAAAAGAGCATAATAAAATTTGCAACTCTCTCTAGGGCTATTATAAGAACATTCTGAAATTGCCTATGATTCGTCTAAGCCCTAAGATCATATTTCATGCTTTTACTACAGGTGATCTTTACTGACAGAATTCAGAGTATAGTCCCTTTTTCCTTCTTTTTTTGTGTCACTTATTAAATAATGTCGAGAAGAAAAAGGATTTTGTGGCACATGGCCTCAGGGGTAAAATAAAAAGGGATAAAGAACTTTGCAAATAAGTCTACTTCTTGCACTTCTGCAAGATGTGCACAATATGCAATAATTTAATACTAAAGAAGTTGAGAAAAGTTTGGCTTTCTTTTTGTGCTTTAATAAAAGTATGAAAAAGACGAATATCTGTAATACATGTTCACACAAATGACAATCTATATATCAGATGGTTTGCCTAATACACAAGTATATTGTAAATTAAATATCAACTGCTACAGCATACAAATATTTCATTTGTAAGAATCTAATAAAGAATTGGTTACCACAGGGGAAGGGGGGAGGGGAAAAGGGGTGATTAGGCTCACATGTGAGGGGATGGACTATAATTAATTTTTGGGTGGTGAACATGATGTAATCTACACAGAATTCGAAATATATTATGATGTACATCCGAAAGCTATATAATGTCATAATCCAATGTTACTGCAATAAATAAATAAATAAATAATAAAAAAAGAATTGTGTACATTGCGCTATTCACCTACAAAGTAACATTTATGTGATCTTTAGCAAGAGTGAAGCATTAGTAATTCTCTCTTCACTTGGAACAAGAATATTTATACTTGAGACACACAGCACTCAACAAGAGGAAAGATATTTGATGTTAGAAGAAAAGTACAGAATATGTTGACTGTAGCTTTAAATAACATTTCTCTAAACATTTTGTTTCTTTATGAAAGTAGCAAGAGCTTAAGCATCTCCCGCTGTCTTGTTGTTCGACATCCACTATTACCCATCTGCCTATTGATTGGTAGGAAACTCCAAATGGGAATTTTATCTCATTAATCATGTCATATCACAGGGATTAGGACCAAAAAAATCTTTTATGCTTCACAGCAGACATCTACTGCCCAGTAAGACAAGTGAACAAATATAATATGGATAGAATATCTTCACACTAATTAAAGGTCATCTGCTATAAAATTGTGCACAAGAATTGCTTAGATTATGCTCTAACCAGTTTCCACTCTCTGCATAATGAATAATATGAGAATACTCCAACCTTTCAATTTCCTGTCATAGCCTAGAAATGCAATTATTAAAAACTCATGCAAAATATCAAGAGGAAACATTTTAAATAGCCTATCATCACATTAAATTGCACATACAACATAGTGAATGAAGTAAAATTGTGAAATTACAATATGTTCTTCTGATATTTACCTTTGAATGTATTTTCATATAAGAAGACACATTCATAAACTCAAAAGATGAAAAGCAAATTCAAGTGTACCAAAACTAAAATTATGATAACCTATTGATATATTGACAAGTGACAATTAGCATCTTTTTCATATGAAGTTCAACAATCTATAGACTGCAGTCCAAATTCAAACCGTAAGAACACTTGTCAACTCATTGTTAATCATATTGACTATCAGAGGCCACTAGGAATGAACCTATGATTCTTTCGTTGGTGTTTCATAGACATTGCATCTATGAGATATAGTCAGTGATTTCACAACTGCTTCACAGTTGCCTCACAATTGTCTTCATTTTTCTCTTATATACTCAATGTCCCATTAAACCAGACTGTGGTCAGGATGAATTGAATGTTCTTCCCTTAACCAACTGCTAATATTATCAACAAAGTCCAGAGATGAGAAGCGTAAGTATAATGATTCATGTACAAATATTCTAAGTACAATTTAGGCCCTATTCATTAACACTTCCTGGCCGCTAGAGTAATACTAGGCATGCTATAGCAGTTTTGCTATGTGATATATTACATTGTATGTGTTGTTTCAGAAATAATCTATGAGGAAAGACGACAAGTGGAGTGAGAAATACATTTGTCTTAAAAATGCTTAAAATATCTGACAAAAATCTGCAAAAGTAATGTAAATAAACCCTATAGTTTTGCCATTTCCCATACCAAATGAGCATGCTTGTACATGCTTGTTACACATGCTCACACACAGACACACACTGTAATAGGCAAAATTTTAAGATGACCCCCAAGATCCCTGCCCTTCTGTTGTACACAATCTGTGCAATTCCCTCCCCTTGAGTGTGGGTAGGAACTGAATGTGATGGGGTATCATTCTAATGATTGTGTAACATTCCATTGAAAAGAGATTTTGAACATGTTATTAATGTTTCTAATCAGTTGACTTTGAAGTAATAAAAAGGGAAATTACCCTGGGTGTGCTTGACTAATCAGTTGAGCTCACAAAAGAGAAGAAGCAGGAGTAGTTCTCCAGTTGGTCTTCAAGAAGACGACTGACACTTTGTTGAGAGGGCCATCTTACACAGAGCAATATACAATATGCCCTAGGAGCTAAAGGCCTCAGTCTTACAACCACAAAAAAAGTCAAATCTGCAAACAACCAGTGAACTTGGAAGATAACTCCAAGCCTCAGATGAGATCACAGCCTCAAGCCAACACATTGAATGCAGCATAAGATCCTGACAAAGGGCCTAGCTAACCAATGCCCAGACACCTGACCCACAGAAGATAATAAGTTTGTGCTATATAAGCTGCTAAGATTGTATTTATTTATTATGCAGCAAAAGGAAACTAATACACACACACACACACACACACATACACTTTTATGAGGTTTCCATGCTTAATACCTGATACACTGCTGAGTATCTGTGTTAGATAGGTGTCTTAATCCTTAAATAGCCATGTCTGAAGGGAATTGGCACATTGTAAATATTACTTATTCTTATACATCTCTAGAATGCTTCCCCTGGCCAATACAATTTACCTTGAAACCAGGAAAGACAGGACCAAAGATAAAAGCCAATAAGATACGATTTTTATTTTGTTTTGTTTGTTTTTATGAGGGGGATATTTCATTTAGGAAAATCACTAATATATTCTATTGCTCTCATTTTTTTCCAAAATACTATTTCAAATTTGACCAGAACTCCTCAAACTATCTTGTCAATCACAACTGTGAGAAACCGCAGATTGTCCCTGAGACAGCCTTTGATTTTATAGCTATGTCTCCTGGGATGCACATACTAAGGCCTCTCAAAAAGCTTCGTCCATTCAAAGGACTTCATCAATTACTCTTACACAAGCAACACTGATGGAGATAAAAAGCACAAGTTATTGTGTTCTCTGCTTTTATACTGATATTGTCCCCCCTCAAATCAAACTCTCCTGAGATACATAAGTCTAACTGTCTGCTGGGAATCTCCATGTGTGTACAAGCTTAGATACCTCAGAATCAACATATCCCAAGCAGAACTCAGTCAGCTTTTCTCCAAAAATGCCAAATTTTGCTATTCAATTTTATCTTCTCTCTTGGTCGACAGCATTACCATCCTTGTAGCTTCACAAGTTCAAAATCTCATTGTCATAATTTTGTAGTTTATCAAAAGTTTTATTCTTTTGAAAAATTTGAATAGCTAATAAGTAATTTGGGTTCAATTAAAAAATTTAAGATCCACAGTGACAAGTCTCCCTACCATCTCTATTCCACTTCTGCCCAGTTCCATTCTACTCCCAATCCTACACAGGTAGTCATTTTTATTAATTTATTCTGTATCTTCCCAGAATTTCTTTGTGCATACAAGCAAATATGAAAGTATATTCTCATTTTCTTCACTTTTTACACAAAATGTAGCATATCTATACATTGATTTCTACCTTGTTTTTATTCTCTTAATATCTTGCTTTTATTTTCTAAACAGTACATCACTGACATTTTCATTCTTTTATTACAGGTGAATAATATTCCATTATACACATGGACTGTAACTTTAAAAGTCCTCCTTTTATGGAAATTTGGATTATTTCCAATATTTTGCTATTAGAAACAAACCTTGAATGAATAATTTTGGACAAATATCATTTTACACGTGTGAAGTTAGTGAAATGTGTAACTAATTTCTTGAAGTATAAATTCTCCACCAAATTACATGAACTTGTAATTCAATAATTACTATTAAGTTGCCTTTCATTGATCTTGTACTAATTTACATTCCTACTAGGAATATATGAATGTCAATTTCCCCACAATCTACACAGTACAGTGTATTATCGAAACTTCAGAAGCTTTTAGTGTCAAACAAGGAAAAAATGCTAGCTCAGTATAGTTTTAGTAGCTTTCTCTTAATATAAGTTCAGTTGAGCCACCATTATTTTGTTAAACATTTTTAACAGCTGTATTGAGATGTAATTTACATACCATACAATTCCCCTATTTAAAGTGTACAATGCGATAGTTTTAGTATATTGCATTGTTTATTTTTAAAAACCCTAGTAAAAATTATATAACATAAATTTTGCCATTCTAAACATTGTGTACAAATCATGGCATTAATTACATTCACAATACTGTGTAACTATCACCAAGAGTGCAATTCCTTTTTGTCAAGATATAAAAATATATCTTTTAATATTAATTTGAATTATTCATTATTTCTTTTTTTAAACCACTTTATTGAGGTGTGATTGACATATAAAAAGCTGTATATATTTAATGTATACTCTGTGTTTCAGGATAAGTATATACCTGTGGAACTATCACCACCATTAAGGATATAAACATATACTACACCCCCTAAAGTTTCCTCAGGCCTTGTTTACTATTATTATTATTTAGTTTAGTTTTGTTCCATTTTGAGTAAGAAATAGTTAACATAAGATCTAGCAAATTTTAGGTATACAGTATGGTATTGTTAGCTATAGGCACTATGCTGTATGGTAGATCTCCAGAAGTTATTTATCTTGCATAACTGAAACTTTATGCCCTTTAACCATCACCTTCCTATTTCCCCTTTTCCCCAGCCCTTGGCAACCAACATTTCACCCTCTGCTTCTATGAGTCTGATTATTTTATATTCCACATATAAGTAGGATTACACTTATATTTGCTTTTCTATGTCTGGATCACATCACTTAAGGTAATATAGTCCAGGGACGTCCATTTTGTCACAAATGACAGGGATTCCTTTTTTTCAAAGCTGAATAATATTGCATTGTATATACATATACCACAATTTCTTTTTCCATTCACATGTCAATGGACATTTAGATTGTTTCCATATCTTGGCTATTATAAATAATGATGAAATGAACACAGGAGTGCAGATATTTCTTTGAGATACTGATTTCATTCCCTTTGGATACACCCCAGAAGTGGGATTGCAAGATCATATGGTAGTTTTATTTTTAATTTATTGGGGAGCCTCCATATAGTATTCCAAAATGGCTATACCAATTTACATCCCCAGCACCAGTGCACAAGAGTTCCCTTTTCTCCAAAGCCCCACTAATACTTGTTATTTTTTGGTTTCTTTAATAATACTATTCTAAGAGGTGTGAGGTGATATCTCATTGTGGTTTTGATTTGCATTTCCCTGATGATTAGTGCCGTTGAGTACATTTTCATATACTTGTTGGCCATTTGTGTTTTCTTTGCAAAAATATCTATTCAGGCACTTTACTCATTTTTCATTCAGATTATTTGAGGCTTTTTTGTTATTAAGTAACTGTATGAGTTTCTTATGTATTTGTACATTAACCCCTTATCAGATATATGGTTTGCAAATATTTTCTCCCATTCAGTAGATTGCCTTTTTATTTTGTTGATTCTTCCCTTTGCTAGGCAGAAGCCTTTTAGTTTGATATGATCCCATTTGTATATTTTTGGTTTGGTTGCCTGAGTTTTTGGTGTCATATAGAAAAAAATCATTGCCAAGACCAATGTCAAAGAGCTTTTTCCCAATGCTTTCTTTTAGGAGTTCTACAGTTTCAGGTTTTACATTTAAGTCTTTAATCCAGTTTGAGTTGATTTTTGTGTATAGTATAAAATGAGGACTTAACATCATTCTTTGAATGTGACTATTCAGTTTAAAAAAATTACTAAAGAAACTATCTTGCCTTATCATATATGCTTGGCACTCTTGTCAAAGATTAGTTAATTGTATATGCAAGGGTTTATTCTGGACTTTCTAACCTGTTTCAATGGTCTGTGTGTCTGTTTTTATGCTAGTATCATACTGTTTTTATTATCATAGCTTTGTAATGTTACTTGAATTCAGGAAGTATGATGACTCCAGCTTTGTTTTGCTCAAGATTACTTTGAATATTTGGGGTCTTTTGTGGTTCCATATCAACTTTAGGTTTGTTTTTTCTATTTCTGGTTGAAATGCCATTACTTTTTGATAAGAATTATATTCAATCTGTAAATTGCCTTGAGTAGTATCACCATTTTAACAATAGTAATTTGTCCACCCCAGGAACATGGAAATTCTTTCCATTTATTTGTGTCTTATTTTCTTTCATCAGTGAGTTATTGTTTTCAGGGTATAAATCTTTTACCTCCATGGTTAAATTTATTCCTATGTATTTTATTGTTTTTGATACTATTATAAATGATATTGTTTTATTAATTTTTTCAGATGGTTCATTTTTAGTGTATAGAAACAAAACTGATTTTTGTATTTTGATTTTTTTATCCATCATCTTTACTGAATTCATTTGTTAATTCTGACAGTTTTTTCATGGCGTCTTTAGGGTTTTCTTTCTATAAGATCATGTCAACTGCAGAAAGAGATAATTTAACTTTTCTGATTTGGATGACATTTTTTTTTTCATAATTCTTGCCTAATTGCTCTGGCTAGGACTTCAATTATGATGTTGATTATAAGTGGCAAGAGAAGGAATCCTTGTCGTGTTTCTAAAGCTTTCAGCTTTTCAACATTGAATATGATGTTATCTGTGGAGTTGTCATATACAGCCTTTGTTATGTTGAAGGACATTTCTCATATACCTAATTTTATGAGAGTTTTTCCCATAAAAGGATGTTACATTTTGTCAAATGCTTTTTCGGCATCAATTTATATTATTACATAATTTTTATCTGTCAATTTATTAATCTGTATATTGAAACATCCTTGCATCCCAAGAATAAATCCCACTTGATCATGGTGTATGGTCCTTTCAATGTGCTGTTGAATTTGATTTACCAGTATTTAGTTTAGAATTTTTGCATCAACCTTTATCATGTATAACGGCCTATAATTTTCTTTTATGTAGTGTCCTTATTAGGATTTGGTATGAAGATAATACTGGCCTTGTAAAATAAGTTGGGAAGTGTTCCCTCTTTTACAATATTTTGGAAGAGTTTGAAAGGTATTGGTGTTACTTCTTCTTTAAACGTTTGGTAGAATTCACCCATGAAGTCATCTGGTTCTGGACTTCTCTTTGTTGGGAGATTTTTGATTACTGATTCAATATTTTTATTCATTATTGAACTGTTCAGATTTTCTATTTCTTCAGAATTCAGTCTTTGTAACATACATGTTTTTAGGAATTTATTCATTTCTTCTAAATTGTTCAATTTGTTAACAAATGATTGTGCATAGAAGTCTCCCATGATCATTTATATTTTTGTGGTATCAGTTATAATGTCTCCTCTTTCATTTATATTATTTGAAAATTCCCTCTTTATTTCTTGGTTAGTCTAGCTAAAGGTTTGTTTTTATCTTTTCAAAAAATCAACTCTTTTGTTGGTCTTTTTACTGTTTTCTAGTTTCTATTTCATTTATTTTTTAAAATGCTTATTACCTTCCTTTTACTAACTTTCAGTTTAATTTGTTCTTTTTTTGGTTTCTTGAGGTATAAAGTTAGGTTGAGATATTTCTTTTTTATGTTTTTTATTGGGGAAACATAGATGTATAACATTATATAGAATTCAGGTGTACATCATTGTATTTTGACTTCTGTATAGATTACATCATATTCAACACCAAAAATGTAGTTTCCACCCATCACCAGACAAATGTCACCCTTCAATCCATTTGCTCTCCCCCCACATCCCCTTCCCCTCTGGTAATCACCAATTTGTCCTCTGTGTCTATGTGTTTGTTTCTTGTTGTTGTTTTATCTTTCACATATGAGTAAAATCATATAGTATTTCTCTTTCTTCATCTGTCTTATTTTGTGTAGCATAATACCCTCAAGGTCCATCCACATTGTCACCATGACAAGATTTCATATTTTTTATGTTTGAGTAGTATTCATATATATATAAAATATACACATTATATTATATATATTATATGTTATATATAACACACACACACACATATATATATCACTCTTCTTTATCCATTCATCTGTTGATGGGCACTTAGGTTGTTTTCATGTCTTGGCTATTGTAAACCATGCTGCAGTGAACATAGGGTTGCATATATCTGTTTGAATTAGTATTTTTGTGTTCTTTGGATAAATATCCAGAAGTGGAATAGCTGGATCATGTGTTAGCTCTATTTTTAATTTTTTGAGGAAACTTCATACTGTTTTCCAGAGTGGCTGCACCAATTTACATTTCGCCAGCAGTGTATGAGTGTTCCATTTTCTCCACATCATCTTCAACACTTGTTATTTCTTGTCTTTTTAATAACAGACTTCTTGACGAACGTTAGGTGATATCTCATTATGGTTTTGATTTGCATTTTCCTAATAATTAGTGATAATGAACATCTTTTCATGTGCCTGTTGGCCATCTATATATCTTCTTTGGAAAAGTGTCTATTCAGATTCTCTACACAATTTTAAATGGGTTGTGTGTTTTTTTGTTGTTAAGTTGTATGAGTTCTTTATATATTTTGGATATTCACCCCTTATCAGATATATGATTTGCAAACATCTTCTCTCAATCACTTGGTTATCTTTTCATTTTTTGATTGTTTCTTTTGCTGTGTGGAAGCTTTTTAGTTTGATGTTTATTTTGATGTTTCTTTTTTCTTTTTTTCCCCTTACCTGAGGAGATATATCCAAAAAGATATCACTAAGACTGAGGTCAAAAAGCCTACTTCCTATGTTTTATTCTAGGAGTTTCATACTATTCTCTTATTATCCTTTGCATTTCTATGCTGTCCACTGTAATTTCTCATCTTTCATTTCTAATTTTACTTACCTGAGTCTCCTCTCTTTTTTCTTTGGTGAGTCTATCTAAAGGTTTTTCAATTTTATCTTTTCAAAGAACCAGCTTTTAATTTCATTTACCTTTTCTATTGTCTTTTTGTCACTTATTCTTATTTAGTCTCTATATCATTTATTTCTAGTCTGTTTTTATTGTTTCCTTCTTTCTATTGATTTTGAGGTTTGTTTGTTCTTGTTTTTCTAGTTCCTGTAAGTATAGTGGTAGGTTGTTTACTTGAAATTTTTCTTGTTTCTTCAGTTAGGCCCGTATAGCTATATACTTCCTTCTTAGTACTGCTTTTGCTGTGTCCCATAGATTTTGATATGATTTTTTTTTCATTTTCGTTTGTGTCAAGGTTCTTTTGATTTCTTCTTTTATTTCTTCATTGGCCCAATAGTTGTTCATCAGCATTTTGTTTAACCTCCACATATTTGTGGCTTTTCCAGTTTTCTTCTCGTAGTTGATTTCTAGTTTCATGCTATTGTGGTCAAAAAAGATTCTTGATATTTTGATATTATTTCAATCTTCTTAAATTTCCTGAGACTTGTTTTGTGGGCTAACATGTGTGATCTATCCTGGAGAATGTTCCATGTACATTCAAAAAGAATGTGCATTCTTCAGTTTTTGGATAATATGTTCTGTATATCTCTATTTAAAGTCCATCTGATCTAATGTTTCATTTAAAACCAATGTTTCATTATTGATCTGTGTGGATAATCTATCTATTGATGTAAGTGGAGTGTTAAAGTCCCCTACTATTATTGTGTTACTGTCAATTTCTCCTTTTATGTCTGTTAATATTGCTTTGTATATTTAGGTGCTCCTATGTTGAGTGCATAGATATTTACAAGTGTTATATCTTCTTGTTGGATTATTCCCTTTATCATTATGTAGTGCCCTTAATTGCCTCTTGTTACAGTTTTTGTTTTAAAGTCTATTTTGTCTGATATAAGTATTGCTACCTCAGTTTTCTTTTCATTTCCATTTGCCTAGAATATCTTTTTCTATCCCTTCACTTTCAGTTTGTTAGTGTCTTTAGGGCCAAAGTGTGTCTCTTGCATGCGCTATATATATGGGTGTTTTTTTGTTTATCCACTCACCTACCCTATGTCTTTTTATTGGAGCATTTAATCCATTGACATTTAAAGGCGCTATTGATAAGAATGCACTTATTGCTATTTCATTACTTTTTTCTGGGTGTTTTAGTAGTTCTTCTCTGTACCTTTCTTGTTCTCTTGCTCTCTTCCCTTACGATTTATGGCTTTCTTTTTTTTATAAGATTTTATTTTTCCTTTTTCTCCCCCAAACCCCCTGGTACATGGTTGTATATTTTTAGTTGTAGGTCCTTCTAGTTGTGGCATGTGGGATGCCACCTCAGTATGGCTTGATGAGTGGTGCCATGTCCACAACCAAGATCTGAATCGGCAAAACCCTGGGCGACTGAAGTGGAGTGCGCGAACTTAACAACTTGGCCAAGGGGCTGGGCCCTATGGCTTTCTTTAGTGTTATATTTGGATTCCTTTATCTTTATTTTTGTGTGTTTATTACAGGTTTTTGGTTTGTGGTTCCTATGAGGTTCATACATATTTACTTATGTAAATAGCAATCTATATTAAGATGATGTTCTCTTAAGTTTGACCTATGACTAAAAGTCCTACACTTTTACTCTCCCTTTCAGTTTTATGATTTTGTATCATATTTTACCTCTTTTATTTTTGTGTATCGCTTAACTTCTTATCATAGATATAGACGATTTTAGTACTTTAGTCTTTTATCTTCATACTAGCTTTATGGATGGTTGATCCACTACTTTTCCTTTATATTTGTATTTACCAGTGATATTTTTCCCTTGATAATTTTCTTATTCTTATTTGTCACCTTTGCTTTTCCACTTGAATAAGTCCCTTTAAGATTTCTTGTAAGTCCAGTATCTTGGTGATGAACTCCTTTAGTTTTTGCTTGTTAGGACAACTCTATCCCTCCTTCCATTCTGGATGATAACCTTCCCAAGTAGAGCATTCTTGGTTGTAAGTTTTTTCCTTTCAGTTCTTTGGGTATATTCTGCCACTTGCTTCTAGCCTGCAAAGTTTCTGTTGAAAAGTCAGCTGAGAGCCTTATGGGGCTTCCTTGTATGTAACTTGTTGCTTTTCTCTTGCAGCTTTTACAATTCTCTCTGTATCTTTAATTCTTGACATTTTAATTAAAATATATCTCGGTGTGGGCCTCTTTGGATTCATCTTGTTTGATAGTCTGTCTGCTTCCTGTACCTAGATATCTGTTTCCTTTCCTAGATTAAGGAAGTTTTCAACTATTATTTCTTCAAATAATTTCTCTGCCTCTTTGCCTCTCTCTTCTCCTTTTTGGATACCTATAATGTGAATGTTAGTATGATTGATGGTGTCCCAGAGGTCAAGTAAGCTGTCCTCATTGTTGTTAATTCTTTTCTCTTTTTCTACTCAGCTTGGGTAATGTCCTCTAATCTCTCACTCAGATTGCTGATTTGTTCTTCTGTGTCATCTACTCTGCTGGTCATTCCCTCTGGTGAATTTTTCATTTCAATTATTGTATTCTTCAGCTATGACTGGTTCTTCTTTATATTTTCTAATTCTTTGTTGAAGTTCCACTGTGTTCATCTATTCTCTCAAGTTAAATGAGAATTTTTATGACCATTGCTTTGTACTCTTTATCAGATAAACTGCTTATCTATGTTTTGTTCAGATCTTTTTCTCAGGATTTGTCATGTTCTTTTATTTGGAACATATCCCTCTGTCTCTTCATTTTGCCCACTTCTCTATGCTTATTTCTATTTATTAAGTAGATCAGCTATGTCTTTTGATCTTGGAAAAGAGGTCTTATGTAGGGGATGTCTTATAGGGGCCAATAGCACACTCCCCTCTATTTACCTAAGCCAAGTGCTCCAGCGGTATCCCCTCTCTGAGCTGCATGTTCCCTTCTGTTGTAACAGAGGTCATTGCTGTGGGGGTACTGGTAGGCCCCCAGTCAGGCTGGTGGTAAGGCCAAGTAATTTGCAGCTGCAGCAGGAGCACTATTTGGCAAGGCAATCCCCTAGCATGGCTGGCTTCAAGGCCTGATGTTGCATAACTGCTGCAGGTTTGCTGTTGAGTGAGTCAGGCCCCCAACATAGCTGGTTGCAATGCCCAGTGGCACCCAACTGCTGCAAGCTCACTGATATGCAAGGGAGGCCCCTGGTATAGCTGGCTGTATGGCTCAGCATTGTGCAACTGCTTCAAGTGCACTGGTGGGCAGCAGAGATCCACTGTGTGGCTGGTTGCAAAGACCCAGGCATGCAAGATTGATGCAGGCTTGTTTTTGGGCAGGGCAGGCCCTTGGTATGAGATGCCTGTGTTTCCCAGCTGCACACATTTGCCTCAAGAGTGCTAATGGGCAGCAAACGGCAGGCACCTGTGCTAACAGGCCCGAGGGAGGATTCCAAAATGGTGCCTGTCTACATCAGAGTCAGCATGAATGAACTTGGTCATAAAAGTGTCTGCTGGGGCTGGCCCCATTGCTGAGTGGTTAAGTTCGTGCACTCTGCTGTAGGCAGTCCAGTGTTTTGTAGGTTCGAATCCTGGGTGCAGACATGGCACTGCTCATCAAGCCATGCTGAGGCAGTGTCCTGCATGCCACAACTAGAGGGACCCGCAACGAAGAATATACAACTATGTACCAGGGGGCTTTGGGGAGAAAAAGGAAAAATATAAAATCTTTAAAAAAAGTTAAAAAAAAATAAAAGTGTCTGCTGCCAGTGTCATGGTCCCAGGGGGGAGCAGCCTCCTCCTGCCTCTCTGAGAGGTGCTCCAAGCTTAGTAAATGAGTGTCGATGAATAATGGACTATGCACTTTTCTATATGGTGTTTTATGCTCATTTCTGTATGAAGTGAATCTGTATGAATCTGTGAATCTGAGGGTGGGCCCTTTAAGAGCAGGTTTTCCTTGCTCTGAAGTTCTATAATTTTCCTGGGTGTATTTCCCATTGTATTTCAAAGCCAAGTGTTTTGGGGTTTCATCTCTCCTATGCTGGATCTAAGGACTGGGGTACTTAATGTGGAACTCAAATCCCTCTCTCCTTCAGGAAATGCTCTGTATTTTTTAGATAACTCCTCACCAGGAAATGCCAAGGGTAGGGTGTGTTCTTTTTCATCAGGGAGACTGTATCTCTGCTTCTTCCACCCCTCTTTGAGTTACCATTATTGTGGAGGTTCTTTTCATCTAGTTTCCAGATCTCCCTCAGAGGAAATTTCTCCACATGCAGTTGTAGATTTGTTGTGTCTGTGGGATAAGGTGAGCCCAGGATACTCCTATGCCACTATCTTCAAAACTCTTTTCTTTTTTATTTTTTAAAGATTGGCACCTAAGCTAACACCTGTTGCCAAGCTTTTGTTTTCTTCTGCTTTTTCTCCCCAAATCCCCCTACTACATATTTGTATATTTTAGTTGTGGGTGCTTCTAGTTGTGGCACGTGGGATGCCACCTCAATGTGGCCTGATGAGCAGTGCCATGTCTGCACCCAGGATCCGAACCAGCGAAACCCTGGGCTGCCGAAGCAGAGAGTGCAAACTTAACCACTCGGCCACAGGGTCGGCCCCTCTTCTTTTTTCTTAATGTAGTCATTTATCTCTGTAAGCTTCCCTCTTAGAACTGATTTTACTGCATCCCATGAGTTTTGGTATGTTGTGTTTTCCTTTTCATTGGTCTCAAAGTATTTTTTGATTTGCCTTTTGATTTCTTCTTTGACCCATTAACTGTTCAGGAGAATGTTGTTTAATTTCCACATAATGTGAATTTTCCAACTTTCCTCCAGTTATTGCTTTCTAATTTCATACAATTTTATTCAGAAAAGATAGTTGATATGCTGTCAATCTTAGTTTTTTTGACTTGGTTTGTAATTTAACATATCATGTGTCCTCAAGAATGTTCTGTGCACACTTGAGAAGACTATTCTGTTACTGCTGAATAGAATGTTCTGTGCATGTGTTAAGTTCATTTGATCTATATTTTTGTTCAAGTCTTCTATTTTCATATTGATTTTCTGTCTCGTTGGTCTATCCATTGTTTAAAATGGAGAATTCAAGTCCCCTACTATTTTTGTATTGCTATCTATTTCTCTTTTCAGTTCTGTTAATGTTAGTTTTATATATTTAGGTGCTCCAATATTTGGTGCATATATTTTTACAATTCTTATGTTCTCTTGATTACTTGACTACTTCTTTATTATACAGTTACCTTATCTCTTTTGACTGTTTTTGATTTAATATCTGTTTTGTCTGATTAGGTATATCAATCCCTGACCTTTTTTGTTACCATCTGCATGTAGTATCTTTTTCCAAACCTTCACTTTCAGCCTATATGTGTCCTAAAATCTAAAGTGAGCCTCTCATAGGAAGCATATTTTTGGACCCTGGTTTTTATCCATTCAGTCGCTCTATGTCTTTTTACTGGAGAAATTAATCCATTTACATTTAAACTCATTTTTGATAGGTAACAATTTACTATTGCCATCTTGTTAATTGTTTTGTGATTGTTTTGTAGTTCCTTTCTTCCTTTTTTCTCTCTTGCTGCCTCCCTTTCTGATTTGATGATTTTTTGTAGAAGTATATTTTGTTTCCATTCTTTATCTTTTGTAAATCTACTACTGTTTTTTACTTTGTGATCACCATTAGGTTTACATAAAGCATATTACAATTATAATTGTCTCTTTTAAGCTAATAACAACTTCATTTTGCTTGCATACAAAAACCACACTTTTATTCCCCCCAAACATTTTGTTATTGATGTCACACTTTACATCTGTTTATATTGTGTATCTATTAACAACTTATTGTAGCTATAGTTACTTTTAATACTTTTGCCTTTTAACTTTTACACTACAATTGAACGTGATTTACACACCACCAATTCAGTACTAGAGTATTCTGAATTTCACTAAATACTTGTCTTTACCAGTGAATTTTATACTTTCATATGTTTTTATGCTGCAAATTTGTGTCCTTTGTTTCAACTTGAAGAATTCCCTTGAGTATTTCTTGTAAAGCAGTCTAGTGGAAATGAATTCCCTCAGCTCTTATTTTTCTGGGAAAATCTTTCTCTATTGCCAAGTATAGTATTCTTGGTTGGCAGGGTTTTTTGCCTTTTTTTTTTTTTTTGGGTGAGGAAGACTGGCCATGAGCTAACATCTGATGCCAATCTTCCTCTGTTTTGTATGTGGGACACAACCACAGCATGGCTTAATGAGCAATGTGTAGGTCCACACCCAGGATCCGAACCCACAAACCCTGGGCCACTGAAGCAGAGCACATGAACTTAACCACTATGCCACTGGGCCAGCCCCGGCAGTTTTTTTCTTTAAGTACTTTTGATATAAAAATCCCCCTCTCTCCTGTCCTGCAAAGTTTCTGCTGAGAACTTCTCTGATAATCTTATGGGAGTTCTGTTGTTTGTGATAAGTCACTTTGCTGCTTTCAAAATTCTGTCTTTGACTTTTGACAATTTGATTATAATGTGTCTTGGTAAAGACCTTTTTTTGATCAATGTATTTGGAGTTCTTTGGGCTTCATGTATCTGCATGTTCATTTCCCTCTCCAGATTTGGGAATTTTTATGTCATTTTTTAAAATAAGCTTTCTGCTCTTTTCTCTTTCTCTGTTCCTTCTGGGACTCCCATAACATCCTGTAGGCTTTCTGAACTCTTTACCGTTGTTTTTCCTTTTTGTTCCTCTCACTGGTTAATTTCAAATGACTTGTCTTTGAGTTCACTGATTCTTTCTTCTGATAGATCAAGTTTGTTGTAGAAACTCCCTACTAAAGTTTTTCATTTCAGACATTTTATTCTTCAGCTCCAGAATTTCTCTTTGATTCTTGCTCATGGTTTCTATCTCTTTATTAAAGTTCTCATTTTGCTCATGTATTGTTTTCCTTAGTTTTTTTGTCTATCTATGTTTGCTTGTAGCTCACTGAGCTTCTCTAAGATAATTACTTCTCAAGCAATTTGTAGATCTCCATTTGTTTGAGATGAGCCACTAGAAATTTATTTTGTTCCTTTGATGGTATCTATTTTCTTTATTTTTCATCTTCTTTGAAGCCTTGCATTGGTGTCTTTGCATTTGAAGGCACAGTTACCTCTTTCAGTCTTTACTGTCTGGCTTTGAGAGAGAAAGACCTTCACCTGTAAGCTCAGCTAGAGATTCTGGGGATCCTTCAGACCTTTTCTGTGGATGCCTCTGTTCTATTTTTCTTGTTCTCTCATAGGGAGCAAGTCTTAAGATTTTGTGCCTTCTCTCAATCCCCAAGGCCGTGCATGGTGCTAAGAGCCTCCTATTTATCTTCCCTAGGGAAGTTTCCTGAAGTGTTCAATGCTGAATGTATGCCTTCTCCCCAACCAGCATAATCAAGTCAGCTGCTCAGATCCACAACTGCTGTTGAGATTCATGTGCTGTCTATGGAAAATCGTGCAGGCCATGAACTGCAATATTGTGGGATAACATCTATGGGGTAGAGGGTATGTGAATTGCTGGAGGCATGCATCAGCCGGTTGTGGAGGTCCTCAGGAAAGTCATCCTGGGGGGTTTGTGGGTGGGCCTTTTTGTGGGATCCACAAGCCAGTCAGAAGGATCTCCAACTGGCTGTTGAGAACAATGTTCCAGTTGCTATGAGCCCCTGCCCCTTATTCCTGCTTCTAGCCACCTTCAAATGGTTCAGTCATGCTAATCCCCTCAGTGCTTTGGGCAGGGTAAGATGGGAGTGAGAATTCTGAGCAGCATCCCACATGGCAGGAGAAGCTGGCTATTCACTTCATTCTCATTTTCCCCTGTAGAAGAAATCACTGTCTTGGGCAATGAGTGATGCAGCTAGAGTGGAACTACTCTTCTTATGCTCTTCGATGCATGACTCTTGAATTTTTGCTTCACTGGCGTGCTAGAATCTCAGCTATACTCCCTGATTCCCAAACATGTATTTATTTCCACGAGTGGCTGCCAAAATTGGTGTTTCTTTGGAGGTATGAGAGCAGGAACCTCCTATTCTGCCATCTTGGTGATGTCACTTGAGCAACTATTCTTCAGTTTTAGAATTATCTGTATTTTCTTTTTGGGAACCCTCTGTTTGTATTCTTTGCCTTTTTTCTATTAGTGATTGTTCTTTTTAATTTTGATTTTTGGAGTTATTTATATATTAGAGAAATTATCTTTTTTATTCTATGAGTTGTCAATAGTTTTCTACTGGGCACCTGTATTTGAATTTTGGTATTGTGTTTTTAGCAATGACTATATTTTTAAAAACATAATTTCATCATCAATATTTCCTTTCATGTCTCTTGGATTTTGAATCCATGAAGACTTTGTCCATTCCAAGGTTTTAATTAAATTCCTCCATTTTTTTCTAATACTATTATGGTGTCCAATATAGACTATGTGCATTTCCAACTTTACATCATCCAATTCCAACCCTGCTTCTCCTTTCAGCAAACAGTGTTTCTGCCACGTTGATCATCTTGCCATTTTCCAAAATTATTTTCTACTTTCCTGTTTCTGTGCCTTTGTTTAAGAAAATCCTCTTTTTTTTTTTTTTTTTTTTTAGGATATCCTATCTTTCTCCCTGGATTCATAACAATCTTTGAGGCCCTTAAGGTCCATCTAAACCCCCAACCCTTCCAAGAATTCTTTCTCTGGTAACCTAACCCCTCCCTTCCCCATTCTCATTGAATTATTTGTACATCAATTATACGACTTATCAAGTCGGCCTTTAAAAATATATTGTATTCTGGTCTTCTCAAGTGGAATGATTGCCCTTGGAAAGCAGGGTCTGTGACTTCTGCATCATTTAATTATCCATGCACTAACATAGTGTCTTTCAAATGCTATGTTCTCACATATCAAATTTAATTTCATTTTCTCATCTTTTCTTTACCTTCCTCTTTTGTTCCATTTCTCTTATTATTTTTCTTATTTTTACCATCCCATTTTTTCCATTATTCTTTCTTTTTCTTTGTATCACAATATAGTTTTTAAAATCAAGTTTCTTATAACATCATTTCCACAAGCAAATATAATACAGTGCAACACTCCAACATAATAGTTTTATGCAAATTACTCCTAATTTCCCTGACCTCATCCCACAAATGACTCATTCTGATTCATAGTGAGAAATAGAAATTCATTGCCTATGCCCAATTTGTAGAAGAATTTACCCATTTTTTTTCCCAGTACTTATTTGGTTTTATATTTTTACATTTGGATCTCTGATCCACTTAGAGATTTTCTACTTGTCTCTAGTGTAAAAAGTAAATTGATATATCTTAATAGATATTTCCCTTCTTTGAGGAATGTCTTTATTTTATTTCTGAAATATGAATCTATTCACTTATTATTTTATTTTCAATAAACTAGATATCTCTTTATTTCATATGATTCTTCATCTTTAATATCTAACTATATCCTTAAAATTAGTGGGATTACACTAACATTCTCTCATGGAAAGTTTAAAGAATAAATATGTTTTATTCTCTTCACTTCATTTTCTTTATCTTGCCTGTAGGGATAGGTTTTATATGCCTTCATTACTTTTTTCCTATGGCTACTTTAATGATAAGTCATTTCTACCTGTCTTTTTATAAAGTACTGAAATTGTCCAATAAAATCTCCCCTAATAGACAGCAGATAGCCAAAATGCACATAATAACAGGAAGTCATGACGGCCTTAAAGTTCTCTTTAGCCAATAGATGCCAAACTATGTTTGGGAAACACAAGTATCCCTCAAGACTTTAATAGATGTATCAGTTAGAGTGCTTTGGGCTACAAGTTTAACCAACTCAAATAAGTATGATTTAAACAAAACAAAAAATTATATCACATGTAACAGGAAGTCTTGAGGTAAACAACTCCCGAAATGGTTAATGAATGAACTCAGTGACATGAAGGACCCAAGTTCTTTCCAACTCTGTTCTACCATCTTCCATACATCAAATATATTTCCCTTGATAATCACAAGATGACTGCAGAAAGTCCAGATGTCACATGCAGACATAAACATGACCAATGAGAGAAAAAGAGAGAGGGAGGGAAGGAGAGAGAGAGAGAGAAAGAAATTTCCTATTATGTGTCTGTATTTGTTAGAAAGAAATAAATTTTCTCTCGAAGCCACCAGAACACTTCCCTTCAAATTTAATTGGGCCATACTCACTGGCTCATGCCTTAGTTGAAAGAAAAGGTAGAAAAGGTAGTAATTGGTGTTTTTCATCTTGCTAATGGAAGGTAGCTTCCATAAAAGAAAGAAGATGGGACTATGCTTGTTGGGTAGGACTCCATCAATGTCAACCACAAAATAGTTTTTGTTAAAAAGTTTTCTATGATCAAGGAATTTGGGTAAATGATGGTTCAAAGATAAACATGATTCTTTACTGCAAGGTCTGAAAGTTCTTATGGAAGTGTGTATCACAACTTTTCAAGATGAAGATACACTGTATAGCAGGTCAAACTTACTTAACTATGCAAATATTTTTCTCTTGGACCCACTGTTAATATTTTCTTAACAACAAAGAAACAAACAGCACAAACCAAACAAAATACCAGTGTACTGAGTAATATAGTTTTGGAAATGTACCTCTAAGCATATACTGCAAATATTTTATGTATTTTTGTATAAACATACTTCAACTTCTATGAGTCTAACTTTCAAATATCCTGCATGTACATGTATAATAAACGATGTGTTTCATATATCAGATTCAGACTTTTATATATTAACTGCCAGCCAAGATTTAGTCAAGTTTGGGAAGCATTGCTGTCTTTGTAATGTTTGTGGAGTTATTTGAATATTTTATTATGATTTGCCCTTAACCTTTTTATAAAAAGGTGTGAGAAGTGAGAAAACTAAAGTGTTCATACTAGTGAAAAATATGCAGGTCTCACAAGTTTCACAGAGCTGGCATAAGTATGGAAATGTTATGTAGCAGAGAAAGTGAATTTTTAGTCAATTAATTGAATGAAGAGGAAAAGTTAAATATTGTACATAATACTGTTATTATGTCATTGAAGACTGTGTCTAAAAACAAGTTCTAAGTGGAGATTTTATCATTGTTTGGCTCTTGGGAAATGCACTTCTCAACCTTGTGGTATTAATTACTGTCTGTCCTGAGCCCAACATCACCCAGCATACAGTCCCAGTTTTCTGCAGGCACTCCAACACTCCCTTCTGAATTAATAAACCCAAATCAGGCTGGATATTTATTCTCCCATGACTAACAGTACACTTAGGGCATGGTATTACCAGGAATTAGATTTCTTCTTCTCTGCTCATAAAGAAGTAAATCTGCCTAACTGACAATTTTAACTTTAATTCTCTTTGGTATTTGGGCTTTCTCTATCGCCTTAGGTCTCTCATGCCTGGGATGAGTCTAACTATATATTGGGTACATGTTTCTTTCTTGACTTCTGTCAATCCCATCCTTTATCTGTACCCTTTCTTCTTATCTTCCTGGATTTACACCAAACTACTAACGTTGGTTAACAGCCTAAACTGAACTTAAACTGCCAGCATCTAATCTTGAATACTATCACCAAATATAATTTCAGAGCCATGGTTACAACCCAGGCCCAAGTCTGTTTCTTCTTCTCCCTCTTTCTTTGGCTTGGATATTTATTTAAATCCTCATTTGACCTACCCTGATTTATTTTAAGACTTCAACTTAATGTAATAAAAATTTAAAATAGTTTGATTGCCTATTGTTTTAAAGTTTATCTTTGCTAAAATGGACAAGTGAGCATAGTGATGATTCACAAATGGTTACAAAGAGGTGAGAGGTTTGGGAAACATATCAGAAACATTTAGGAGAAATGGCTTTTCTGTCTGCCTAATTCCTATCTCCTCAGATTCTGATACACCCACGGAGGTCCTGTGCCACCTTGCCTTCACTCTTCACCCTTCATGCATCAAATCACTGTGTAATGAGCAGCTGTTATTGATGAGAATACATTGTATACCTTGATTATATTGGTGCAAAACCAGATTGAGAACCATTGGCCAGTAACTTGTAACTAGTTCAGAATTTACAGCACTATTAAAATTCATTTATTTAAATCACAAATACTACTCTGGACAAAATACAGTGGGTTATGCAAAGCAATAGAATACATGGATCCTTTATTTAGAATTCACGTTCTAGTTGGAAAGATGAGATAAATAGTACCAATTTTATATATCAATTTATTATTTTCTTGAAAAAAATGTAGAGTTATCCCTTTTCTCCTAACTTTTTCTTTCTATTCATAATCAATATCACTGTATTTAAAGTTCTAATTTTATCTAAACCAGTTGGTGCTAATGAGCAAAAAGAAAGCAATTTGAAATGTTGTGCTATGATTGAGCAGGTGAGGTGAGATTTTCTTACACTGAGGACACCGTGGCGGATGAGAGGGACACACATATCTTTGGAAGAAGGCCAGCTTATTAATGGAATTTGACCATGCAAAACTTGTTGAAATCCCACTAGGACATCAAATGCCATATTATAATATCTTTACTGAAACTTCCATCATCCTATTTCTAAATGGTGTTTTCTTCTTTCCTTCATTTCTTTCTTCATCTTTCTCTGTTTCTTTATTCTGTTTTCTTCTTTTAAGCATGAATTTTCATTTATAACAAAATGCAATCAATGGGGATTAATTTTGCGCTCACATTTTTGGTTAATTGTTACTTTTTTATTTAGACATAATGTATTATCAAAAGAAATATTTGCGTAGGGGTATCAGCATTATTTTCATAACTTGATTAAAATATTTTGTTTTGTCACATAATGTTAGAGATTAATCTTCAGAAATCTATTTGACTGGAACCTTATCTAAAGTTTGGAAAAGGCATTAAAAGTTATTCATTAAAAAATATCTGTTACAACGGAAAGCTGATCGTTGAGTTTCCCATTCATTTGAATCTCTGATTTGTCAGATGTTGGAGGGACTAAAATTAACCTCAGAGATTTTTGAAATAGAGGTACACAGAATATGGTTGATGTGGGCTTTCTGAATGCATTGCATGGTTGAAGGAGCATATTTTAACACAAAGCAGCCTTGTGGTTATGGTAGGCCTAGTGGGTGCCACGAGTTGGTATTCTAGATATCCGTTTTACTCTTATACCTAGCAGCTAAATGATTTAACATTTACATTTCGCATATTTTGCAAACTTTAACTGTCCTATATTTATATTGACCTATAAAATTCTGAAGAATTTAAAAAAATAGTATAATCATGTGAAATCATATTATGTTATGCAGACGTGTATGATTATATATGTGGGCAAATAAAAATGCATATATAATATAATTGATCTCCCTCCCCTTTTCTCCTCTTTGTTATGCACCTCCAATTATCTAACCCTTAGTGCTGAAGCAAATGTGTTGAATGAATGAATGAATGTATGGATGAATACGTTAATGAATATCAAACTTTGGAACATATAAAAACATTTTAAAATTTCTTTTAAGAGTTTACAGATTAGCTATGGAAAAAGACTTGAGTTCATCTTTTTCTGTTATATATTTATGAATCAACTTTGCCTTTCTAATACCATTGAAACAAATTTAAAAGCAGAAGGTAGTTTACTCCTTGGTTCTACGGTTCTATATGGCAATATAAAACAGCAGGCAATGATCTGTTTTGCTGATTTTCCTAGCTGAAACTGTCTACATGAAAAATAGATTCAACTTTTCACTAGATTTGACCTATCAACCAATTCACAAAATAACTTAACTATTTCTCGCCCATACCAAATTGATCAGTTATTCAGGTGCCCTATAGTCACAGCCATTGACTCAAATACATTTACTCCCCACTCACCTAAAAACTAAGCCTTGGCTCATAGCCACCAAACAGTAAATATCCTTCATTCTTGAGCAAATATATATATATCATGGTTATAATGACTTTTTTTCTCAATGAGTTCCCTTATTCAAAGTGCTCATCTTATTTATGGGTTTTCCACACATTACAAGGATGTTAAGCTATGTAATCTCAGGCAAATGACTTATTAAGCATTAATGTTCTCTGTAAAATGAGGATAATAACAACTCCTTATTGAGGTTATGTAAAAGTTATTTGAGATGATACAAACAATAATAATGGTAACAATAATAATTTGCTGAATACTTACTGAATGCAGGCAGTGTGATAAGTACCAGAATTATTTTTTAGGCAAATATCTTCACCTTCTTTATTTCTTTATAAGTAGAGCAAAAAACTCAAGCTCAAAAACTTAGTATATGTGACTCAAAAAATATTATTTTAACATGCTAATAATCCCTAATGAAAAGAGTCTTTATTTGTTAAATATTTAATCATGTGATTAAGAACAGAAATATCAATCATGTACACCTTTATTACTTATGCAGCATCACTAACCAGTTAATCGATTTAATTATTAACATTTGCATATATATTTGAGCCTTTATACATTTGACAAATCATTAAGAACATTCTCAAAGAAGTATACACTTGACTTTGCAACAATCGTATTTTATTGTATCATGTTACATTTTCATTGTCTTTTACGGTTTATCAAGCACTTGGCATATGTTATTTAATTTGATCCTCACAGAAATGCTTTTTGATTACAAAAGGTGGTATTACCCCCATGATATGAATGAAAAAATCACACTTCAAAGAGATGTTTTTAATTACTTAACTTTACCTTGATAATAAATACAAGAGTGAGGAATAGATCCTCAAAAGTTTTTTGTTTTTCTTGGTGAGGAAGAATGACCTTGAGCTAACATCTGTGTCAATCTTCCTCTATTTTGTCTGTGGGACGCCACCACAGCAAGGCTTGATGAGCAGTGTGTAGGTCCATGCCAGGGCTCCAAGCCCATGAACACCAGGCCACCAAAGTGGAATGCACGAACTTAACCATTATGCCACCAGGCCAGCCCCACTCAGAACTTTTTTCTATTTTATTTTATTTTATTTTTTATTAAGATTATGATAGATTACAACCTTGTGAGATTTCAGTTGTACATTATTGTTAATCATGTTGTGGGCACACCACTTCACCCTTTGTGCCCTCCACCCACCCCCACCCCTTTTCCCTGGTAACCACCGATCAGTTCTCCATGTCTATATGTTAACTTCCACCTATCAGTGGGGTCATATAGAGTTCGTCTTTCTCTGTCTGGCTTATTTAGCTTAACATAATACCCTCCAGGTCCATCCATGTTGATGCGAATGGAACAATTTGGTCCTTTTTATGGCTGAGTAGTATTCCATTGTGTATATATACCATATCTTATTTATCCAGTCGTCAGGTTCTGGGCATTTAGGTTGGTTCCACGTCTTGGCTATTGTAAATAGTGCTGCAATGAACACAGGGGTGCATGGGATTCTTGGGATTGCTGATTTCAGATTCTTAGGGTAGATACCCAGTAGTGGGATGGCTGGGTCACAGGGTATTTCTATTTTTAACTTTTTGAGAAATCTCCATACTGTTTTCCATAGTGGCTGCACTAGTTTGCATTCCCACCAACGGTGTATGAGGGTTCCTTTTTCGCCACAACCTCTCCAACATTTGTCACTTTTGGTTTTGGATATTTTTGCCAATCTAACGGGTGTAAGGTGATATCTTAGTGTAGTTTTGATTTGCATTTCCCTGATGATTAGGGATGATGAACATCTTTTCATGTGTCTCTTGGCCATACTTATATCTTCTTTGGAGAAATGTCTGTTCATGTCCTCTGCCCATTTTTTGATTGGGTTGTTTGTTTTTTTGTTGTTAAGCTGTGTGAGTTCTTTGTATATTATGGATATAAATCCTTTGTCAGATAAGTAGCTTGTAAATATTTTTTCCCAATTAGTGGGCTGTTTTTTTGTTTCAATCCTGTTTTCCCTTGCTTTGAAGAAACTCTTTAGTCTGATGAAGTCCCATTTGTTTATTCTTTCTATTGTTTCCCTCAGCTGAGCAGTTATAGTGTCTGAAAAGATTCTTTTGAAACTGATGTCAAAGAGCGTACTGCCTATATTCTCTTCTAGAAGACTTATTGTTTCAGGCCTAACCTTTAAGTCTTTGATCCATTTTGAGTTTATTTTTGTGAATGGTGAAAAAGAATGATCAATCTTCATTCTTTTACATGTGGCTGTCCAGTTTTACCAACACCATTTGTTGAAGAGACTTTCTTTTCTCCATTGTACGCCCTCAGCTCCTTTGTCGAAGATTAGCTGTCCATAGATGTGTGGTTTTATCTCTGGGCTTTCAATTCTGTTCCATTGATCTGTGGACCTGTTTTTGTACCAGTACCATGCTGTTTTGATCACTGTAGCTTTGTAGCATGTTTTGAAATCAGGGATTGTGATGCCTCCGGCTTTGTTTGTCTTACTCAGGATTGTTTTAGCAATTCGCGGTCTTTTGCTGCCCCATATGAATTTTAGGATTCTTTGTTCAATTTCTGTAAAGAATGCCCTTGGGATTCTGATTGGGATAGCGTTGAATCTGTAGATTGCTTTAGGTAGTATGGACATTTTGACTATGTTTATTCTTCCAATCCATGTGCAAGGAATGTCTTTCCATCTCTTTATGTCGTCGTCCATTTCTTTCAAGAAAGTCTTATAGTTTTCATTATATAAATCTTTCACTTCCTTGGTTAAATTTATCCCAAGGTATTTTATTCTTTTCGTTGCAGTTGTGAATGGGATTGAGTTCTTGAGTTCTTTTTCTCTTGGTTCATTGTTTGTGTACAGAAATGCTACTGATTTATGTATGTTGATTTTATACCCTGCAACTTTGCTCTAGCTGTTGATTATTTCTAATAGGTTTCCTATGGATTCTTTGGGGTTTTCTATATATAAGATCATGTCATCTGCAAACAGCGAGAGTTTTACTTCTTCATTGCCTATTTGGATTCCTTTTATTTCTTTCTCCTGCCTAATTGCTCTGGCTAACACCTCCAGTACTATGTTGAATAGGATTGGTGAAAGTGGGCACCCTTGTCTTGTTCCTGTCCTCAGAGGGATGGCTTTCAGTTTTGGTCCATTGAGTATGATGTTGGCTGTGGGTTTGTCATATATGGCCTTTATTATGTTGAGGTACTTTCCTTCTATACCCATTTTATTGAGGGTTTTTATCATAAATGGGTGCTGGATCTCGTCGAATGCTTTCTCTGCATCTATTGAGATGATCATGTGGTTTTTGTTTCTCATTTTGTTAATGTAGTGTATCACGTTGATTGACTTGCGGATGTTGAACCATCCCTGTGTCCCTGGTATAAATCCCACTTGATCATGGTGTATATTTTTTTTACGTATTGATGTATTCGGTTTGCCAGAATTTTGTTGAGGCTTTTTGCATCTATGTTCATCAGTGATATTGGCATGTAGTTCTCCTTCTTTGTGTTGTCCTTGTCAGGTTTGGGGATCAGAGTGATGTTGGCTTCATAGAATGCGTTGGGGAGTACTCCATCTTCCTCAATTTTCTGGAATAGTTTGAGAAGGATAGGCATTAAATCTTCTTTGAATGTTTGGTAGAATTCTCCAGAGAAGCCGTCTGGTCCTGGACTCTTATTTTTGGGGAGGTTTTCGATTACTGTTTCTATTTCCTTACTTGTGATTGGCCTATTCAGATTCTCCATTTCTTCCTGGTTTAGTGTGGGGAGGTTGTAAGAGTCCAGGAATTTGTCCATTTCTTCTAGGTTGTTCAATTTGTTGGCATATAGTTTTTCATAGTATTCTCTTATGATCCCTTGTATTTCTTTGGTATCTGTTGTGATTTTTCCTCTCTCATTCCTAATTTTATTTATTTGAGATTTCTCTCTTCTTTTCTTGGTGAGTCTGGCCAAGGGTTTGTCAATTTTGTTAATTTTTTAGAAGAACCAATTCTTTGTTTCATTGATCCATTCTATTGTCTTTTTAGTTTCAATATCGTTTATTTCTGCTCTTATTTTTATTATTTCCCTCCTTCTACTGACACTAGGCTTTGTTTGTTCTTCTTTTTCTAATTCTTTTAGGTGTCGTTTGAGGTTGCTTATGTGAGCTTTTTCTTGTTTTGTGAGGTGAGCCTGTATTGCAATGAATTTCCCTCTTAGGACTGCTTTTGGTGCATCCCAAATGATTTGGTATGACGTGTTCTCATTTTCATTTGTCTCCAGATAATATTTGATTTCTTCTTTAATTTCTTCAATAATCCATTGTTTGTTCAGTAGCGTGTTGTTTAGTCTCCACATTTTTGCACCTTTCTCTGCTTTATTCTTGTAGTTGATTTCTGGTTTCATAGCATTGTGATCAGAAGAGATGCTTGATAATACTTCAACTCTCTTGTATTTATTGATGCTTGCTTTGTTTCCCAGAATATGGTCTATTCTTGAGAATGTTCCATGCACACTTGAGAAGAATGTGTAGCCTGCTGTTTTTGGATGAAGTGTTCTATATATATCTATTAAGTCCATCTGGTCTAATTTTTCATTTTATTCTATAATTTCCTTGTTGATTTTCTGTCTGGATGTTCTAGCCATTGGTGTTAATGGGGTGTTGAGGTCTCCTACTATTATAGCATTGTTGTTGATGTCTTCTTTTAGTTCTGTTAAGAGTTGCTTTACAAATTTTGGTGCTCCTGTGTTGGGTGCATATATATTTACAAGTGTTATGTCTTCTTGGTGGAGAGTCCCTTTTATCATTATATACTGTCCCTCTTTGTCTTTCTTTACCTGTTTTACTTTGAAGTCTACTGTGTCTGATATTAGTATAGCGACACCTGCTTTCTTTGTTCATTATTAGCTTGGAGTATTGTCTTCCATCCCTTCACTCTGAGTCTGTGTTTGTCTTTGGGGCTGAGGTGTGTTTCCTGGAGGCAGCATATTGTTGGGTCTTGTTCTTTGATCCATCCTGCCACTCTGTGTCTTTTGATTGGAGAGTTCAATCCATTTACATTTAGAGTGATTGTTGAAATGTGGGAGCCTACCGCTGCCATTTTACGTCTAGTTTTCCGGTTCTGTTCAATTTCCTTTGTTTCTCGTCCCATGGTTTAGTCTGTTCTGATGTAGAGCTGCTACTCTGTTGTTGTCCTTCTGCTTATCTCCTTTGCTCTTGGTTTTGTAGTCCCTTTCCTTTTTTTGATTTTTCAGGAATGAGGGTTTTCCTGAGCATTTCTTGAAGAGGAGGTTTGGTGGCAATGAACTCCCTTAATTTTTGTTTATCTGGGAAAGTTTTTATTTCTCCATCGTATTTGAAGGATATTTTCGATGGGTAGAGAATTCTTGGCTGCAGGATTTTGTCCTTCAGATTTTTGAATATATCATTCCACTCTCTTCTAGCCTGTAAAGTTTCTGCTGAGAAGTCTGCTGAAAGCCTGATGGGGGTTCCTTTGTAGGTTAATTTCTTTTGCCTGGCTGGCCTTAGTATTCTCTCCTTGTCGTTGACCTTTGCTAGCTTCACTACTATATGTCTTGGGGTTGGTCTACTTGCATTGATAAAGTTTGGAGATCTATTGGCTTCTGTCACATGAAGTTCCATCTACCTCCCCAGGTTTGGGAAGTTCTCAGCCTTTATTTCTTTGAATAGGCTTTCTGCCCCCTTCTCCCCCTCTTCTCCCTCTGGTATACTTATAATCCTTAGGTTGCATCTCCTAATTGCGTCAGATAATTCTCGGAGAGTCTCTTCATTTCTTTTTAGTCTTTGCTCTCTCTCCTCCTCTGCCTGCAGCATTTCTATATTTCTATCTTCCAAATTGCTAATTCTTTCCTCCATATTATCGGCCCTACTGTTCAGTGCGTCTAGATTTTTCTTAATCTCCTCTATTGTGTTCTTCATTTCCAGTATTTCTGTTTGCTTCTTATTTATAGTATCGAACTCTTTTGTGACATAGCTCCTGAACTCGTTGAGTTGTCTATCTGAATTCTCTTTTAACTCATTGAGTTTTTTAATGATGGCTGTTTTGAAGTCATCATCATTTAGGTTGTATATTTCGTTGTCTTTGGGGTTGTTTTCTGTGTGTTTGTCATTTTCCTTCTGTTCTGGAGATTTAACATATTTTTTCATATTGCTTGATGGTGTAGATTTGTGCCTCCGCATAGAGATAGAGTTTAGTTACTGCTTCCACTTGTTTCTACTGGTGTGGTAGGGGGACAGCTGTTTATACTGCTCCAACCAGGAACCCTATCAGCTGTTGCTAACTGGGCCTGGGCCCCTCCACGCAGTCACAGTGATCCTATGGGTTCCCTCTTCAGCTGTGGAGGCCGTCACAGGGGGGCTTCAGACTGCTGGTGCCTACTGTTGCAGACCACCTAGACGTGGTCCCTCCTTAGGTTTTGCAGTGGTTTTATGGGCTTTCCCAGCAGCCAGGGGCAGGATCACTTATATTGCAGCTCTGTCACTGTCGGCGCCCACAAAATCTCGCTTGTCCACTATGGGTCACAGCAGAGCTATGGGCATTTTCTACAGTCTGTGGTTAGCTCCCCTAGCTATGTTACTTTTGTCCCAAGGTCTTCCAGCCTTGTGGTTGCCAGATGGGTGCTCTCTACTAGTGCTGTGCAGAGGCTATTGCTGAGGCTTCTGTGAGACTGTAGAGTTTCCCCCGTGGGCCACAGAGCCAGGTCACTGGACCTCCACCCAGCCCCAGTCCTCTCCCCTAGGATCTCGGGGAGCTCATTGCCCTAACTAGGGGATAGCCGAATACCTTGAGTTCAGTGGCAGCTGGTCGGCTGCTGCCCCGCCTGAGATTCTCCTTTTTGGGACCCTCCCGGCGTTGTGGATGCTGGGAAGAGCCTCTCTGCTAATAGCAGGCAAAGACCCTGCCTGATGCCCAGACGGGCCTTCAGAGTTTCTCCCCTGGGCCACGTAGCCGGCCGCTGGAGCTCCGCTCAGCCCTGGACCTCTCCCTGGAGATCTCTGGTAGTCCCGAGCCTCTCCTGGGCTAGAGCCCAGTCGGTGGAGCTTGCCGCGGCAGCTGGCGGGCTGGTGTGCCTTTTGGGAGAACCCCCAGGCATTGTGGAGGCTGGGCGGGGCCTCTCTGATAATGGCAGGCAAAGTCCCTGCCTGCTGCCGGGATGGGACTTCAGAGTTTCTTCCCCAGGCCGCTTTGCCAGCCGCTGGAGCTCCCCCCAGCCCCGGACCTCTCCCAGGAGATCTTCAGTAGTCCAGATCCCCTCCCAGGCAAAAGCCTGGTCAGAGGAGCTGGCGGCGGCAGCTGGCGGGCTGGCGCATTGCTTGGGTTTCTCTCCAGGGGCCCCAAGGTGTTGTTGATGCTGGGCGGGACCTCTCCGCTATGGTGGGTAGGGGTTTTCCCCACGGCCTCCGGTGTGTAACCCTGGAGCTTCCCTCTGGTCTCAGGTGTAATTGCGGGGGGCTTAGGTAGGGGTCTGTTCACCTGTTTCCACCGTCGCTCCTCTGGTGTGCGCTCCCTCCTGCCCTTGGCGTGTGGCGATGTTCTGGGGGTGTCCGCAGGGAGAAAGCCGCCCGCAGGATCTAGGCTGTTCGGGGGTCAGGGTCGGAGAGTTTTCACCTATCTCCACCTCCTCCCAGAAGGAAGTCCGTCCGCCTTCCAATGTATAGCAGTGTGAGTCTCTCCAACGTCCTGAGATGCTATATAGACATCCTTTGTCAAGCGATGAATGTCAAATTAGTTGTAGATTTGAAGGGGGAGAGACAAAGAAGTCTGCTCACACCGCCGTCTTGGATCTTCTCCCCCACTCAGAACTTTTGATCCCTGATCCAGTGCTATGTGCATTAGACAAAAGGGCTCTCAGAGTAAGAATAAATGTAGGTGAAAGGATTATTACTTTAATACCTGAGTTTCACAATTAAGAGAGGAGGGTGAGTTGAAGTCAGAAAGTGGATCAGTAGGCGAAAGGCTACAGAGTCATTCAAGTGAGCAGAGAATGTTAAAGTTCTGTTTAAATCAAATGAACGAGATTGTAGGCTGTCTTCAGTGCTTAAGAGGTTTACATCATTATTAGCAAGATGTACCCAAATAATCTTTGGTACATAGATTCCGACAAAGGAATGTTTTGAGCCATTAATTTGTCAGACCAAGTCCTCATTAGAGAGTGACAGGTTATCTACCTTTGACTTCCCTTGTATCTTCGTTTGGTCCCCCTGGCCAATCTCTAAGTAATGACAGGATAATTCACTGGATACCACCTTGTCGATCTATGGAATAAAAACCATGGTCTCTATAACTTTTACCTCATTTACATGAATAGAAATTAATCTAGTCCCTTAATAAGGTTTTCCTGTACTTGGAGCAAGAAGTGGTTCCTTTATTGTAATGATGATTGCTTAAATTGTCATTTATATTTGTAATATGTATTTTAAGCATCTCCTGAAAAATTAGACAGATCAAATATTTGCCCTGGCAATGAAATAAATGAACACTTACCTCTGTAATAATGACCTTCTTTGTTTCTTGTTACAGTTTTTGACTTAAACTGTATTTTATCTGTAGTCTATTTGTCTGATATAAGTAGAGCTACCTTTGCTCTCTTGTGGCGTCTATTTGCATGGAATATCTTTTTACTTTGAGCCTATGTATGTCCTTAAAGTTGAAGTGAGTCTCTTATAGGGAGCATTTAGTTGGGTGTTTTTTCTTTTATCCATTCAGCCACTCTATGCCTTTTAATTGGAGAATGGTATCCATTTACATTTAAAGCAATTATTGATAGGTAAGGACTCACTAATATCATCTTTTTAATTGTTTTATGGCTATCTTTTCTAATTCCTTTCTTCATCTCTTGCTGTCTTTCTTTGTGAATTAATGATTTTCTGTAGTGTTATGCTTTGATTCCCTTCTCTTTATCATTTGTGTGTCTACAGTAGGTTTTTGCTTTATGGTTACCATGAGGCTTACATAAAATATATCACATAGGTATAACAGTCTACTTTAAACTTATAACAACTTAACTTCAATTTCATAAAAACCCTACCCTTACTTCCCCTACATATATTTTATGTTTTTGGTTTACATCTATTTATATTTTGTATACTTTAACAAATCATCGTGGCTATAGCTATTTTTAATACTTTTGTCCTTCATCCTTTATGCTAGAGTTAAGTGATTTACCCACCACTATGTTACCATATTAAATACTCTAAATTTGACTAAATACTTATGCTTACCAGTGTGTTTCATATTTTCATATTAAGCAAATATTTCAGAAACATCTTAAAAGAACATAACTCATAATTTTCCCCATTATTTTCTTTTTATAGATTATTACTTCAATAAATAACATCTCATATCCATTTCAATTGCTCAGGCACCAAAATAAGATCCATCTCATATCAAATTCATCAGCAAGTCTCATCAAGTCTACTTTAAAAACATACCTCAAATCCATCGACTTCTTTCACCCTCTGCTTTTATACTCAGATGATCCAAGTTATCACTTATTCTCACCCAGAATACTGTAATTAGTTGCTAATGGGCTCCTTGCTTCTGCCCTTTCCACCTTCTTCTCCAGTCTATTCTCCACACAGCCACCTGAGTGATATTGAAAAGAAAACTCGGACGAGATACAGCATTTCCTAAATTCCATGGCCTTCCATTTGAACTTAAAATAAAATCTAAATTTCTTACTATGGCCTATAAGGTCTTCCCTAATAAAGCCCTGCCCCCCTGTGATGTTATCTTGAATTAAGCCTCCCCATAACTCCCACCCACCTACAAACACACACACACTATGATCTTGCTACGTGGTTTCTTTTTTCTGTTTCTCAATTTGACCCAGTTTATTCTTACTTTGGGGTCTTTGAACTTAGTATTCTTTCTGCCTGGAATGCTCATTCTGTATTTCTTCATTGAAATTCAGAAATCAGCTCAAATATCACCTCCTGTGAAAGGCATTATCTAACCCTATTGACCTAATTTAAATTAGATCCCCTCTCCAGAAGTCACTCTGTCATATTATCATGTTTTATTATCTTCATAAAATCTATTCATTCAATAATTATCTTATTATTCTTTTTATTGGTTTATTAATTGTCATCCCCATTGTGATACCAGCTCCATGAAAGCAGTGCCAATATCTTACTTGCTCATTGTCAAATCTCTAGCATCTAAGAAAATGCCTAGCACTTAAAAATGTTCAATAAATGGCTTTTTTCAAATTAATGAATAAAGCGAATGCTGCCAATGTGTCAGATGTCCTATACCCATCATTTTATCCTCACAGCAACTCTATAAGTAGTTACTACTATTATACCTATTCCACAAATGAGGAAACGGTTGCTGAGAGAAGTTAAATAACTTGTCCAAGTTCACACAGTCAGTCAGTACTATAAAGATTTAATTATAGAGCATCCAGCTCTAAATTTCATATTTTTGACCACTCTACTATACACTTCTTATGTAAATAGCAACCTATTCGTATGTTGCAGGACTCTTATTCTAAGTTTCTTTTAATCAGTGGGTTAAAAGGCTATATAAAAGGATCTGTTATTTCAATTTCAGCTGATAAAAATGCATGGGATAGACTTCTATTTCAGACACGATAGTGTAGATTCATTTCTCCCTACATCTCTCTGCTAAGTAAAAATAAAAACCTTGGGAATATCACAAGAGGTGATCAAAGGAGAACATTGAAATGTAGTAAGAGAAACGTGAACTCATTTCAGACCCCAGGACTGGAGAAATAAGACAGTGTCAGGGAATCTTATGTATTCTAGCAAAGAGAAAATGCTGACCCAAAATAGCAACAGGAACCAGCTCTGGTATATTCATTTCTCTCTTATATTGACAAGAGTCTGTCATAACAGTAGGCAAAGGTGGCAGAATCAGAAAAGGAGTTCAATAGGGAGTTCCACTAACAATAAGTATCCGGGGGTGGTGTTCTCTTTCTCAGCCAGGCCTTAGACTCTCCTTTTTCATTGAGAGATACTAGGGTGTCTGAATTTGTCTGGCAAGAGGGACCAAACTACAACAAATGGCTTGACATGGAATGCCTCTTTGTCCCCATGGAAGTGAGACTCCTTTCCCCAACCAACAGACACCAAGTTTCCTATCCTTAGGAAACCACCCCACGCAGCACCAGAAGAGATCAGTTAGAGCCCCAGCAGCACCAGACAAGTCAAAAAGACCAAAATAACACCAAAAAGCCTCTGAAAGTGAAATTGTCATTGAAAACACCATTGAGAAAAGTGCGCCAAGATCCATGTGCTAATCCAACAAAGTGACTTTCTGCTAAAATAAAAGATTTAAATAGAACTCATAGAAGTGACATTAAGAAAATAGCAAAATATGCTGCTCCAAACTCTTGTTCCCCAAGAAACATCCAGAAGTTGCCAGAACTCTGGAAAGCAGTCAAAAGTTTATAGCAACCAAGTAAACACTGAATCAATGAAAAATCAACTTAAAATGTTAGGAAAGATTTGTGGCATTTTTATTTGCCCTTGCCCTACCCCCTACTTGGCACAGCAGAATTCTTGAAGAAAGAAGGTCACATTCCCAGTGTGGAACCCAAGTCTCTGGTTCCAGAGGGAACAGAGCTAATCTTATTCACAAATTACTGTGTATGTCTGTTCTAAACTATCGGGGGTTACCTGAAGATTGCAAGGTACTAATCTTGGTTTTGCCTGACTTGAAAATTAGGCTGGAAAAGTGATGAGCATTACTAGAAAACATTGCAAGCGTAACTGACAACTGGAGACACCTGGGAAAAAATATTATGTTTGGAACATATAGTCAACTTCCTAAAGCCTGGGAACAAAGTCTGAGGAGAGTTTCTTTGGAAAATTAGGACACTCAAAGGCACCTATATTTATGAAGGGATTTAGAAAGCCATGCACATGCCTAGGGCAAGATGCATCCTCAGAAAAGACCTGAAAAGACTCTAAGCTTTTTTCACCTTGGGCTGGTCACTATGCTCAGTGCAAGCCTGGATAGGTAGTGAAGGAGTGGCTCATTACAGAGCCAATCTGCAAAGACTGAAGCAAGGTTTGGTTTAGTTTTGTTTTTTAGCTCTTGGCATTCAAGGATATCTCTGTCAAATCACTAGATGGACACAAGAAAACAGATACTTCAGTGACAATACACAAGAAGGAATGTCGTCTGAAAAATAACTTGGGAAAGCCATGAAACAAACAGACTATGACAGCCTTCAACAATCAAAGCAAGCAAAACAAAATATAAAACCCTAGGAAAATGGGAGATTCCCATTTCCAGAGTTATCACATTATAATATTCAAATGTCCAATTTTCAAACTGCCAAAAACAAAAAGCAAAGAAAAAATTCTTGAAAGCAGCAAGAGAGAAGGAAACATTGATAGAGTTGAAGGGAGAAACAAATAGTCAACCATAATTTGGGGACTTCAATATTAGATAGAACATCTAGATAAAAGATGAGTAGGGAAATAGAGATCTCGAACATTAATATAAGCCAATTAGAAATAATAGGTATATACAGAAAACTCTAACCTAATAGAAGCAGAAGACACGTTTTCTCTCACAAGGAACATTCTTCACGATAGACAATATGTTAGGCCACAAACAAGACTTAATAAACTTACAAAGAATGAACTCATACAAAGCATATTCTTTGACCACAATGGAATGAAACTAGAAATTAATAACAAGAGGAAAGCTAGAAAATTCATGAATATGTTGAAAATGAATGACGCACTCTTAAAAACACCAACGGCTTGGGGCCGGCCCGGTGGCACAGTGGTTAAGCGCACACGTTCTGCTTTGGTGGCCCAGGGTTCGCTGGTTTGAATCCTGGGTGCGGACATGGTACTGCTTGGCAAGCCATGCTGTGGTAGGCGTCCCACATATAAAGTAGAGGAAGATGGGCACGGATGTTAGCTCAGGGCCAAGCTTCCTCAGCATAAAGAGGAGGATTGGCAGCAGTTAGCTCAGGGCTAATCTTCCTCAAAAAATAAATAAATAAATAAATAAAACAAAACAACCCACAAATGGCTCAAAGAAGAAATCACAAGGGAAATTAGGAAATTATTGATAGATGAGTGAAAACTAAAACACAAAAAATATGGGATGCAGTGAAAGCAGTGCTCAGAGGGAAATTTTTTTTTTATTTCCCAACCCCCCCCCCCCCCCGGGTACATAGTTGTATATCTTAGTTGCAAGTCCTTCTAGTTGTGGGATGTGGGACGCTGCCTCAACGTGACCTGACGAACGGTGCCATGTCCGCACCCAGGATCCGAACCCTGGGCTGCCGCAGCAGAGCGCGAACCCAACCACTTGGCCACGGAGCCGGCCCCCTCACAGGGAAATTTTTAACTGTAGATGACTACATGAAAAAAAGAAAGATCCCAAGTTAATAATCTAACTTTACTCTTTGAAGAACTAAAAAGAAGAACAAATTAAACTCAAAACTAGCAGAATTAAAAGAATAATAAATATTGGAGGAGAGAGAAATAAAATGGAGAATATAAAAGTTAAAAAATTAATGAAACCAAAGATTAGTTCTTTAAAAATATCAACAGAATTAACAAAGCTATAAAGCTATATCTAGACTGACAAAGAAGAAAAAGAGAGGAGACACGAATATCTAAAATCAGAAATGAAAGCAGAGACATTACTACCAATGTTGCAGATGTTAAAAAATGATCATAAGATAATACTATGAACAATTGTACACCAACAAATTAGATAATGTAGATTAAATGTAAAAATTCATAAAAACACACAAATTATCTAAACTGATTCAAAAAGAAATAGAAAATCTGAACAGACCTATTACTAGTAAAGAGATTGATTTAGTAATTTAGAATCTCCCAATAAAGAAAAGTCCAGGGCTAGACGGCTTCACTGGTAAATTCTATTAAACACCTAAAGAAAAATTAACACTAATCTTTCTCAAACACTTCCAAAAAATACACAACTAGGGAACACTCCTTGACTGATTCTATGAGGCCAGTATTATCTCAATACCAAAGCCAGATAAAGGCATTACAAGAAAAGAAAATTATACACCGTTATTCTTTATGACTATAGATGCAAAAATCCTTAATAAAATACTAACAAAGAGAACCCAACGGCATATGTAAAGGAGTAAGCATAACAAATTGGTATTTATCCAAGGAATGTCAAGAGTGAGTCAACATATGAAAATCAACCAATATAATACAGTAAATTAATAGAATGAAGGTAAAAAAAATAACCCCAAATGATCACTGCAATAGTCACAGAAAGGGCATTTGACAAAATCTGACACCCTTTTATGATATAAACACTCAGAACACCAGGAACAGAAGAGATCTTCCTTAACATGATAAAGAGCATTTATGAAAAACCCACAATTTACATCATACTCAATGGTGAAAAACTTAAATTGTTCCCCCTAAGATCAGAAAGAGGACAAGGATGCCTGTCTTCACCACTGTTTTTTTAACATTGTGCTGGAAGTTCGCCAGAGCAATTAGACATGAAAAAGAAGGAAATGCATCAAAGTGGAAATAAAAAAGTAAAATGATGTCTTTTGCAGATAACATCATTCTATATAGAGAAAATTCTCCAAAATCAACAAGAAATCCACTATAGCTAATAAATAAATTCAGTAAAAATTGCAGGTTACAAGATCAACACACAAAAATCAGTTGTGTTTGTATATACCTGCAATGAAGAATCCAAAAATATATTAAGAAATATTTCCATTTACAGCAGCATCTGAAAGAATGAAATACCTTGGGATAAATTTAACCAAGGGTATTAAATTTTGTACATTGAAACTATAAAACATTGCTAAATAAAGTAAAGAAGACTTATGCAATGACATTCCATATTCAAGAGTAGGAAGACAATATTATTAAGATGTCAATAGTCCCCAAGGCAATCTACAGATTCAGTGCAATCCCTATCCAAATTCTGACAGCTTTTTTGCATAAATGATTGAAAGCCAATTCTCAAATTCATATGGAAATGCAAGGAACCTAATATAGTCAAAACAATTTTGAAAAAGAACAAAATTGAAGGACTCACACTTCCCAATGTCAAAACTTACCACAAAACTGCAGAAATCAAAACTATATGTTACTGGCCTAAGGATAGATATATAGACTAATGGAATAGAATTAAGAGTCCAGAAATAAATCAATGCATCTAGGGCCAATTCAATTTTGACAAGGCTGTCGAGTCCATTCAATGGGGAAAGAAGAGTCTGTTCAACAAATTGTGCTGGGACAACAGAATTTACAGCAGGAAAAGAATGAAATTTGATCCTATTTCACACATATACAAAAATTTACTAAAAATGGATCAATGATCTAAATATGAGAGCTAAAAACCATAAAATTCTTAGGAGAAAACACAGTAGTAAATCGTCATGATCTTGTATTTGTCGGTGGATTATTAGATATGCCACCACAAAAACAAACAACAAAAGAAAAAGTACATAAATTGGACTTCATCAAAATTAGAAAAACTTTTACACATCAAAAGACATTATCAAGAAAGTGAACAGACAACTTAAAAATCGGAGAAAATATTTGCTAATCTGATAAGAGTTTAAGATCCAGTGTACGTAAAGAACTCCTAAAACTCAAGAACAAAAAGAAAACCCTATTTAAAAAGGAGCAAAGGAGTTGAACATATATTTATTCAAACAAAATATACAAATGGGCATTAAGCACATATAAAGATGCTCTATATCATTAGTCATTAGGTAAATGCAAATAAGTACCAAGATGAGATACCATTTCAAGTCTACTAGAATGGCTATAATACAAAATATGGAATGTAACAAGTGTTGGTGAGGATGTGAAGAAATTTGAAGATTTGTACATTGTTGCTGGGTATGTAAAACAGTACAGCCACTGTGAAAAATAGTTTGGCAATAACTCAAAGAGCTAAGTAGAAAATTACTGTATGAGCCAACCATTATACTGATAGGTATATAGCCAAAAGAATTGAAAACAGGGGCTCAAACATATGTTCATGCCAATGGTCATTGCAGCATTATTCGCAATAGCTAAGGGTAGAAACAACCCAAGCATCCATTAACAGATTAAGGAATAAACAAAATGTGACATATATATGTACAATGCAATATTATTCAGCCATAAAAAGAAATGAAGTTCTGATACATGCTATGACAAGGATGAACCTTGAAAATATTATGCTAAGAGAAATAACCCTCATAAAAAAGGACAAATGCTGTATGATTTCACTTATATGAACTATCTAGAATAGGTAAATTCATAGAGACAGAAAGTAGATTAAAGCTTACCAGGTGCTGGGGAGAGCGGTAAAACAGAAAGTTATTGCTTACATGGTTACAGAATTTCTATTTGGAGTCATGAAAAGGTTTGGAAATAGATAGTGATGACAGTTGCACAACAACTTTGTGAATGTAATTAATACTACTTTAAAATGACTACTTTAAATTGACCATATATAAATAAATATATGTATATGTGTGTGTGTATTTCCACAATAAAAAAAAGTCAGAGAGCTGAGGATTTTGAAAATGATGTTTGGAGGAAAATGAACCTGTAAGGAACAAACCAGTCTCTGGGGACTGATGATGCATTGTTAATGTAGAACAGCAAAAAGACAGAGAAAGTCAACATTGATTTTGTAGGACATAGGTTTGCTTCAATGCCATTCAGCTCAAAACAGGTAGAACAATCACTGTTTGGAGGGAAATGAAGATTAAATAGCTAGGGAGATTGTAAGCAGGCTCTAAACCCAGAGGAAAGACATCTCAAAGTCAGGGAATTTCAGGACTGTGAGTGAGTAGATGGAAGAATCATGAAATATTTTGGTGCTAGGAAAGAAGAGACAGAGAAAAGTATCCTGATTTTTTTTAATTAGTGTAAACATGAAAGATCATACAGCTTGGGGAACTGAATGACGAAAGCCTACAATATTTTAGAATGTGCACATGTAGGAGAAAAGTATGATCGGTTGGAACAAGTATGAGTTAATCTATGAATAATTATACCTTCAGCCCTAGAAGCCCTATTTAATTGAGTCCATTTCAATCTCCATATGCACTTCTCTTTACCTCTGCAACCTGAAGGATATTAACTCAGGCTCTGGTGTTTGTCACTGGTGTGTTAGGGAGAATAATGACTTCATAAAGATGTCCATGCCCTGGTCTCTGGACTTGTGAATATTTTGTCTTCACCAATTTTATCCCATTTTACAATCTGTCAATGTTTCCCATATTTGACTGTGGAAAGTAAACTTGTTGTCAACCAATATACAATTTTTGTGAATGATAGATGTTTCAAAACAGAGATGGGGCATAAGATTATAAAAAAAAATCATGTAAATAAACACATACGGCTACCACTGCACACAAAAATGTGCTTGTTCAACATAGAATGTTGATAGTTTTACATAAGGGATGAATGTCCTCTTTGTAAGTAATTTAGAATCTTAAATAAGATATACATTAGTGCATGATGTTCTTTGATTTGGAATGGTCATGTTGCCTCTGCATCCAGCCATTTATTTATCTCCCATAAGGTAAAGATATAGCTTTCGCTTTGATAATTTACAAGTAAAATCACAGGGTAGATGGTGAAATTAACAATATCTTCCCTAAAAGGAGATGTGGCTTGAACATAAATATGTCCCCTGTTATTGAAGACCATCTAACTCAATGAAAATAGCAACAAGAATCATAAGCACCCCAGCTAGGGATTTATTTTAATTTACAAATTTGAAGACGAAATAGAGAGCTTTACTGACTTCTTATGTCAATATTTTGATCTTGGATCTCATGCAATTTTCTTTTAATTGTTGGTGAACTTTATGACCAGAAACTAAAGTAGATTGGCAGAATTATTTGAGCATCAAAATGTGTAAACAAAATGGGAAAACTGTTTATATGACTCATAGGAACCTAAGCAAAGTTTAGTCAGCTGAGCACAAGCTAGTGGAAGAAACTGCTCTCATTCCCCACTACTACCACCCAGATTTTTAACTTATGTGGACTTCTTTGAAAAATGAAAAGATGTACAAAGTGGAGCTGGCACATAGGTAAAACAGATTAAATTAATGGATTTAGAGCGGTTCTAGATGAAGTTCAGGCAATGTAAGACATTATAGTAGAAGCAGTAGTGTGCTATAGTAGGTTCATGTCAATTGTTAAATATTAAGGAGTTTTTCAAAGTAGTCATTAAAACATTGGTGGCTTGAAATAGGGTATGTTAGGAGTATGCAAACCTTGGAAACTAGCAAATACAGCAAATGAGAGTTTTTTTCCCCTGAGAGCCTGGTACTAGCACAAAACCATGTAGAGGAGCCATAAATCAGAGAAAGAATGAAGAGAAAAGGTCAGAAAGGTAAGGGTGGGCCTTGAAATAGGCATAAGTCAATCCAGTCAGAGACTTGGCATCGTCTTTGGTTTCTGTGTCTTCATGTTGCCAATATCAGTTCAGTCTTCAAGCCCTGTAGATTCTCCCTAAAATATATCTGCCATATATTCTCTCCATTCCACACCCACTGATTTACAAAAGGAGTGCATGTGTACATTTCTCCTTGCGTGAACTACTACAGTATTTGCATCTCCTTCTACCTTTCTCCCCCGGTCTATTTCTGGTGCACATAAATAGTGAATGTTAAATATATTTCTGGCTTTGTGACTCCATATCTGAGCATGTGGAAATAATGCACTTTCTTACCCTCTTCAAAGCCCCAAGTGTAAGATAGCTTTCTTTCTTCTATTTTTTATAGTTTTGGATTTTATATTTTAATCTATGATACATTTAAAGTTAATCTTTTGAAAGGTGCAGGAACTTTGTCTAGTCTCTTCTCCTCCTCTTCCTTCTTCTTCTTTGATTATGAATGCCCAATTGTTCCAGCACTACTTGTTGAAAACACTTTCTCCAATGAATTGTCTTTGTACCTTGGTCAAAGACCAGTTGATTATATTTGTGATGGTGTATTTCTGGGATTTTTATTATGCTCCATTTAAGTGTGTATCTGTCCTTTCACCAGTACCACACTCTTTTGCTTACTACAGCTTAATAGTAAATATTTAAATCTAGTAGTTTGAGTCTTCCAGCTTTGTATTTCTTCAGCTTTGTGTTTCTTATTTTAGATCTTTACCTTTTTATATAAACTTTATAATCAGTTTGTCAATATCTACAAAATAGCTTGCTAAGATTTTGATTGAGATTGTGTTGAATCTATAGGTCAAGTTAGAAAGAACTGACATCATAACAATATTGAATCTTCCAATCCAAGAACATGGAATATCTCTCCATTTATCTAATTCTTTTTTGATTTCATTCATCATAGTTTTTCTTATGTAGATCTTGTGTATATTTTGTTAGATTTATACCTAAGTATTTCATTTTGGGGTGTGCCAGTTTCAAATTTCAATTGTCCATTGCTGGTGTATAGGAAAGCAATTGACTTTTGTATATTGACGTTGAATTTTACAGCCTTGTTCTAATAACTTACTAGTTTTATGAAGTTTTTGTTGATTCCTTGGGATTTTCCACATAGATAGCCATGTAATATGTAAATACAGTTCTTCCTTTCCACTCTATGTATCTTTTTTGTTTTTCCTGTCTTTTTACACAACCTAGGATTTCCAAAATGATGTTGAATGTGGGTGATGAGAGGCAGCATCCCTGCATTTTCCTAATCTTATTGAAAACATGCAGTTTTCACTATTAGATGTGATGCAAACTGTAGGTATTTTTGTAGTTGCTCTTCATCAAGTCAAAGAAGTTCCCCTCTATTCCTAGTTTGCAGATAGTTTTCATTATGAATGAGGGGTTGGATTTTGTCAAATGCTTTTTCAGCAGTTATATGATCAAAGGGTTTTCTTTCTTTAACTTGTTGATTTGGTGGGTTATATTGATTTTGTAGTGTTACCTGTCTTGTAAACATGAAATAAATCCTACTTGCTCTTGGTGTATAATACTTTTTTATGTGTTGGACTCAATTTGCTAGTATTTTGTTAGGATTTTTATGTCAATGTTCTTGAGAGATATTAGTCTATACTTTTCTTGTAATATCTTTATCTGATTTTGGTATTAGGGTAATATTGGCCTCATAGTATAAGTTTGAAAATATTCTCTCTGCTCCATTCTCTTGAAGAGATTGTGGAGAATCGTTGTCCTTTCTTCCTTAAGTGTTTGGCAGAATTCACCAGTGAAACCTTCTGGCCTGGTAACTTCTCTTCTGGAAAATTATAAATTATGGATTAAATTTATTAAATATAAGGCTATTCACATTATCTATTTATCCTTGTGTGAGTTTTGATTGTTTTTGTTTTTTCGGGAATTGGTCTGTTTAATCAATGGACCAAGTTATCAAATTTGTGGATATAGAATTGCTACTACTAGTCCCTTATTGTCATTTTGATGTCCATTGCATCAATATTGATGACCCTTCTTTCATTCCTAATGTTGGTCATTTGTGTCTTCTGTCTTTGTCTTGGTTAGTCTGGCTAGGGCTTTATCAATTTTATTAATCTTTTCAAAGAACTAGTTTTTAATGGTGTCATTTTTTTCTATTATTTTCCTGTTTTCAATTTCATTGATTTCTGCTCTAATTTTAGTTATTTCTTTTCTTCTGCTTGCTTTATGCCTAAATTGCTATTCTTTCTATAGTTTCGTAAGGCAAAAGCTTATACTATTGATTTTAGACTTACCTTCTTTTCTAATATATACATTTAAAATTATACATTTCCCTCTAAGGACTGTTCTTGCTCCATCTCACAAATTTGGTAAGTTGTATTTTGTTTTCCTTGAAGTTCAAAATATTCTCTGCAAGAATCTTTTTATCCCTTGATTATTTAGCACTGTTGTTTAATTTCTAAATATTTGGGAAGTTTCCTAGCTATCTCTGTTATTGATATCCAATTTAATTTCATTATGATATGAAAACATACTTTGTGTGATATCTATTATTTTTTAAATTGCAGTAGAAAATATAACATAAAATTTACCCATCTTAACCATTTCAAGTGTACAGTTCAGTAATGCTAAGTATATTCATGTTGTACAACCAACATCCAGAACTTTTTCATCTTGCAAAACTGAGATTCCATACCTATTAAATAACATCCCCATATCCCCCTCAGCTCCCCAGCCCTTGGCAACTACTGTTTTACTTTATGTTTCTAGGAATTTGGCTAGGTATTTCATATAAGTCGAATCATACAGTATTTGTCAGTTTATGACTGACATATTTCACTTAGCTTAATGTCTTCAAGATTCATTCATGTTTTAGCATGTGACAGAATTTCTTTCCGTTTTAAGGATGAATAATATTCTATTGTTTGTGTATACCACATTTTGCTTATCCACTCATTCACTGATGGACACTTGAGTTGCTTCTACCTCTTGGCCATTGTGAATAATGCTGTCATTAACACGGGTGTGCAAATACCTCTTCGGGTTCCTGCTTTCAATTATTTTGGGTCTATACCCAGAGATGGGATTGCTGAATTACATGTTAATTCCATTTTTAGTTTTTTGAGGAACTGTCATGTTTCCCATAGTGGTTGCACCATTTTACATTCCCACCAATAGTGCACAAGGGTTCCAGTTTCTCCATAGCCTTGTCAACACTTGTTATTTTCTGGGTTTTTTTTTTTTTATAATAGCTATCCTAATAGGTATGAGGTGATATCTCATTGTGGTTTTTATTTGCATTTCTCTAATTATTAGTGATGTTGAGCATCTTTACATATGCTTGTTGACCATTTATATATTATCTCTAGAGAAATGTCTGTATACTCAAAGTGATATACAGAGTCAATAAAATCCCTATCAAAATCTGAATGGTATCTTTGGAGAAATAGAAAAATCCATCCTAAAATTCATACAGAATCTCAAGAGATGGAAAATTGCCAAAACAATTTTGAAAAAGAAAAATGAAGTTGAAGCTCTTACATTTCCTCATCTCAAAACAAAGCTGCAATAATCACAACAGTTTAGTACTGGCACAAAAACAGACGTATAGACCAATGGAATAGAATAGAGAGCCCAGAAACAAACTCTCACATATATGGTCAAATTATCTTCCACAGAGATGCCAAGACCATTCAATGAGGAAATGACAGTGCCTTCAACAAACTGTGTTGAGAAAACTGGACATCCACATACAGAAGAATAAAGTTTGGTGCTTACCTTCTTACATTATATGTGGAAATTACCTCCAAATAGATCAAAGACCCAAACATATGACCTAAAACTATAAAACTCCTAGAAGAAAACATAGAGGGAAAGCTTCATGACATTGAATTTAGCAATGATTTCTTGGATATGACACCAAAAGCACAGGTAACAAAAGCAAAACTAGAAGGTTGAGACTACATCAAACTTCAATACTTCTGAGCATCAAAGGACATGATAAGCAGATGGAAAGGCTGCACATGGAATGGGAAAATATGTTTTCACATCATATGTCTGATAAGAGGTTAATATTTAGAATATAGAAAGAACTCCTACAAGTCAACAGCAGAAAAAATAACCCAATTAAAATAGGCAAAGGAGTTGAATATTTATTACTTTAAATTTGTTAAGATATATTTATGGCCAAGAATGTGTTCTTTCTTCATGATTGCTTCATGTGAGCTTGAGAAGAATGTATATTCTGATGCTGTTGGATGGAGTATTCAAAAAAAAGTTCAATTAGATATGTTTGATTCACAGTGCTGCTCACGTCAACTATATCCTTTTTGCTTTTCTGTCTGTAGATACAGCTTTTCTGTCTGCTTCATCTACCCATTACTGAAAGAAAGTTGTTGAAGTCATAGCTTATGCTTCCATTTCTCCTGCAATTTTATTAGTTTTTGATTCATGTATTTTGATGTTTTGTTAGGTGAATTCGTGTTAAGGATTGTTAGATGTTCTTGGAGAATTGACTCCTCTATTATTAATTTCTCTTTCACTTTTGAAGGATAATTTCACTGAATATACACTTCAAGGTGTGTGGACATTTTCTTTCAATACTTTAAATATTTCACACTACCCTTTTTTTGCTTGCATGGTTTCTGAAGAGAAGTGTGATGTAATTCTTATCCTTGTTTCTCTATAGGTAAGGTTTCAAGATGTTTTTCTTTGGCTTTGGTTTCCTGTAGTTTCAATATGACATGACTAGGTGTGTTTGTTTGCTGGCTCGTATTTATCCTGCTGGTATTCTCTGAGATTCTTCACTCTATGGTTTGGTGTGTGTTATTAATATTGAAAAGTTCTACTCCATTGTTACTTCAATAATTTATTCCGATTTTATTCTCTTTTTCTTCTTATTCCAGTATTTCAATTACATATGTTTTGCACATTTTGAAATCCTGTCACAGTTTTGGATGTTCTATTTTGTTTTTGTTTTCATTTTTTTCTCTCTGCATTTCAGTTTTGGAAATTTCTAAAGACCTATCTTCAAGCTCACTGATTCTTTCCTCAGCTGTGTAAGTCCACTAACGAGACCATCAAAGACATTCTTCATTTCTGTTACAATGCTTTTTTGTTTTTAATTTTAGCATCTCTCTTTGATTCTTTCTTAGTTTTTTCTCTGCTTACATTAATCATTTGTTCTTGCATATTGTGTTCTTCCATTAGAGCCCTGACAATATTGCCCGTAGTTATTCTACATTCTTTGTATGATAATTCTAACATCTGTGTCTGATTGCTTTGTCTCCTCAGACTGTGTTTTGCTTGCCTTTTGGCATGACTCGTATGTTTTTGTTGAAAGCCGGACACGTTTTAGATGATAGAAACTGTGGTAAATAAGCCATTAGTGTGATAATTTATGGTAATCTGGCTAAGATTCAGGTTGTGTTAAATGTTTTCTGTAGCAATAGATGCCCGAGTCTTCAAATTCCTCTAGTATCCTTGTTTTTGTCTCCTCTCTTGACTTTGGACTTCCCTAGTTACTCCTCCTCAAAGAGAAACTGTATCTTGCAACTCATTCAGCTGTAATTCACTGTTATACTGGAGCCCTACTGATGTAATTATATGGTGTGGAGAAGGAGGAGCATTCTATAATCTTCCCATTAAATCTTTGTTTTAATGGATTAGTTCTGGGGGGCTACGGCCTTCACAAGTGTTTTTCCAGTAGTCTATCTGCCCAAGACACACACACAATCCCCTATTCTCTTCTCTGGTTGCAGCACTCCTAATCCCAGTAAAGGAAATATTTCCTTAATAACCTGACCTATGTTGGCTATGTTATCTCACTCCATTAGGTGAGATGCGAAGGATAGAAGGGACTAGAATGTGAGGAGTGCTTATCCCCAAAAAAGAATAAGGCTCTGACAAAGTCTTTTCCTTGGAATATAGGCCTTTTTTATAGAGATGACTCTGAACATGTTTCACAATGATTTATCTTTCCTTTCCCCTGCCAGAGCTACCAAGGGACATTTCTTTGATTTACCATAAGAACTTAGTGGGATTCCTACAGGGAAAGCCCACAGAAATGTAGAGGGCCCTGAAGACTGTGGTATCCAGGATTTTCTTACTCTCAGGCTATTCTGTAATCAGCCTTCAACAATTGTCAGAATTATCATTTAGGCTTCCTACCAGTTTATGCCTCAAGCAGCTTCTTCTCCAGATAAGCAGATTCCCTTGATATTTCTTTGGATGAACTTGTGTCTCCAGATTTCAGGGTGGTGGTTTGCCCTGCAACCTCAGTTTTCTGATTAGTCCAAGAAAAGTCAATGATTTTCAAATTGTCTAGCTCGTTCTTATAGTATTGATAAGAATGTAAATTTCCAAGCTGTCTGCATGTCAGAACTAAAACTGGAAATACAGGATAAAATTTTTATAGCCATCTATATTAAGTTGATAACAATTTAAGTTTGAACATATCCTAAAGATCTACATTTTTATTTTCCCACCCCCGCATTTTATGTTTTTGATGTCACATTTTACATTTTTTATCTTGTGTATTCGTAACTAATTATTGTAGTTACAGCTATTTTTACCACTTTTGCCTTTTAATCTTCATACTAGCTTTATAAGTGATTAAACCACTGTGTTTACAGTACATTATCTTTAGTAGTGAAACTTATACTTTCATATCTTTTCTTGTTACTAATTAGAATCCTTTCTTTTCAGCTTGAAAAAGTCCTTTTAACATTTCTTGTAAGGCTAGTTTAGTGGTGATGAATTCCTTTAGCTTTTGCTGGTCTGGAAAACTCTTTATCTCTCCTTCACTTCTGAATGATAACTTTGCTGGGCGGCGTATTCTTGATTGAAAGGTTTTATTTTCTTTCAGACTGTGAATATATCATGCCACTCCCTTCTGGCCTGCAAATTGTCTGCTTAAAATCTGCTGATAGTCTTAGAGGCTTTCAGCTGTACATAACAAATTGTTTTTCTCTTGCTGCTTTTAAGATTTTTTCCTTGTCTTTAACTTTTGACATTTTAATTATAATATGTCTTGCTGTGTATCTCTTTGGGTTCATCTTGTTTGGAATTCTCTGGGTTTCCTGGTTCTGTATGTTTGTTTCCTTTACCAGATCAGTGAAGTTTTCAGCTGTTAGTTTTTCAAGTAAGTTTTCTGCCCTCTTTTCTCTCTCTTCTCCTTATAATGTGAATGTTAGTCCACTTGATGTTGTTCCATAAGTCCCTTAAGCTATCTTCACATTGTTTCATTCTCTTTTCTTATAGCGTCCCTGATTGGGTGAGTTCTTCTGCCCTGTCTTTGAGTTCACTGACCTTTCTTCTGCTTCATCTAGTCTGCTGTTGAAAGCACCTAGTGTATTTTTCAGTTCAGTTATTGTATTATTCAGCTCTGTGACTTCTATTTGGTACTTTCTTATATTTTCTGTCTCATTGTTGAAGTCCTCACTGTGTTCATCCATTCTTCTTCCAAGTTCAGTGAGCATCTTTATCACTGTTACTTTGCATCCCTTATCTGATAAATCACTTATCTCCACTTTATTAAAGTTGGTTTCTGAGATTTTATCTTATTCTTTTGTTTGGAACATCTTACTCAATTTCTTCATTTTGCTCAACTCTCTGTTGGTTTCTATGCATTAGGTGAAACAGTCACCTTATCCAGTCTTAAAGGAGGGACCTTGTGTAGGAGATGAACCTTATTGTTCAACCCTGACCTAACTCTTCTTTATCTCTGAAACCTTTCTGATTATCCAGAAGCCTATTTTATTTTTAATAGATACCAGTAGTTAAGGGTATGCCAAGACCTGTCAGTGTCCCAAAGGGGAGGATCTCAGTCAGAATCTAGATTCAAGCTGATTGGAAGCCAGACTATCAGCTAGCAGCTTTTAAAGAACACAAATGTATAACACAAATATGTATAGTCCTGTGAGACTGCAAGCATAAGCCCTGCTAGCCACCAGAGCCAGGTGGTCTGGAGGTGTCCCCTGGGCTGCAGTCACAAAAATTGGGCCTCTACATCAGTGTATAAGCTCCTTTCTGGGAGATACCAGTTAGCAGCAGTGGAGAAGAGAGAGAGCACAAACATAGTATCCCTCAAGCTACATTCCATGAAAGCACCTCCATAGTTCCCTGAATGTGTGTCAAACCTGAATCCTGCCCCCCCAGGCTGAAGCTCCAGGACAAGTAAATACACCTCTTTCACAGAAATACTGGGGTGTATTTCAGCCTGCTGTCTGTGCAGTGCCCTGGGGTAGCCTGCCAAGAACTGTCTCTCTGATTGTTACAGTCCCATGTGATCCAAGAACACAAGCTCCCCTGGCCAACAGGGCCAGGTAAGCAAGAGGCATCCCTGCATAGCAGCCAGAAAAATCAGGGCACCAGTTGTAGAACCTAGGGCATCAGACATGTGTAAGAGCTCCCCTTCAAGAAATGATGCTCCTCTGGAATGCGGCAGAGGGAGAACTTGAGGATAGTGCCCACCTTCCAAGGTCTCTGGAAATACATACAGTCAGCCCTTAGATGTGTGTTTATTTATAAGTCTGCCACTCAGGTTGCAGCTATGATTATAAGTTTATAGGCCTCTTTCACAGAAAGACTGAGCTCCTGGGCCTGTTGCCTCTTACTGTGCCCTGATGATGGTAGCTGTTTACGAACCCTTTCTCTATTGGTTACAGTCTTGTGGGACCCCTGAGCATAAGCTCTACTGGGCACCAGAGCCACGTGATAAAGAGGTGCTCCCTGGCAGCAGCACAAAAATTGTAGAACCAGACAAGGATATAAGCTCACTTCTGGAAGATGCTGGCAAGCTGGAGCAAGGCAGAGGGAGAGTGCAAATATTGCATCCACCAGTCTCCATTCCTGAGAGGACCTCTGTAGGACCATTTAATTATGCCAAATCAGAAGCCTGCCTCTCAGGCAAAAGCTTCTGGACAAGCAAGTAAGTCTCCTTCTCAAAAAGACTAGGCATGTGTTTCAGTCTGCTATCTGTGCAGTGCCCTGAGAGTGGTAGTTTGACAAGAACTGTCTGTCTGTTACAATTCCATGGTTCCCAAGAACGCAAGCACTCCTGGCCTCTAGAGCCAGGTGATCAAGAGGAGTCCCCTAACCTGCAGCCACAAATACTGGGTCACCCAGACGTAAAAACTGAGGTACCAGACACGTGTAGAAACTCCTCTCTGGGAGACGTTGGTACTCTGGACTGTGGCAGAGGAAGAGTGCAAAGGTGCCCACTGGCTTGAGTGAGGCAGAAGGGGAGTGCAAAGATGGCAACCACCAGAAAAAGAAAAAATAAATTTAAAAAAATAGCACCTGCTGACTCGAGCATAAAGATGGTACCTGTAGGAAAAAAAAAAGATGACACATGCTGGCTTTAGCAAAACAGAGGGAGAGTGTGAAGATGGTACCCACTAGGCTCTGTCCCCTGAAAATATCCCAGCAAGCCCCTGCCCTTTGGTCTGATACTTCAAGATTAGCAAATGGGCCTCTGTCACATAAAATCTGGGCACTTTTCAAAGATTACTTCTGCACTGGGCCCTGGGGCAAGTGAGTCTGCATGCAAACCCTTTAAAATCATTTTTTGCATTCACCACAGCCCCATGGGTCTCATGGGCACAAGCCCCATTGGCTTTCAAAGCTAGGTGTTTTGGGGGCTCATCTCTCAGGTGCACATCTTAAGGTTGGAGTGCCCAATTTGGGGTACAAACTCCTTTGCTCCTCAGAGAGAAGCTCCAGGTTTTGAGTTCCCTTCCAATTGTGGGTAGCCAAACTGGGGGAAGGATTTATGGTGAGATTGTGTCTCAGACTTTCCTATTCACTTTAATGTCATTTTTTCCCATTTAATTGATGTGAAGGAGTTGTTCTGCTAGTTTTTAGGATTTTTTAAGAGGAAGTTGTTCCATATGTAGCTGTAAATTTGGTTAATCCATGGGAGGAGGTAAGTTCAGGATCTTTTTCTGACATCATCTTGAACTGAAACCCTCTCCAGGATAAAATTTTTAATTCAAAGCCATTTTTCTCTTTCATTCATTTGCACTTACAACATTCTGCCTTGTATTATATTTATTTTCTACATATGCTACGCTTTTTGGCATTAAACTCCTTGAGTGTATAATTCACTTCTAATTTATCTTTATATTTCCTGTAGAACTTAGCATGATGCCTTGCATATGGTAGGCACTTGTTAAACATTTGTTGAATGAATTCACTTTGGAATAGCACTTTATCGCTTATAAAATGATTTCAGGTATATATAAGCCCATTTAAACATTAGAACTTCTTATATGAAATTAGCAGTATTAACCCATTTTACAAATTAGAAATCCAAGGCTCAGAGAGGTTAATTTGGTTTGCTCAATATCACTTATTAACAGAGTCTGAACTCAGAAATGAGTTTTCTGAACCTAAGTTCAGTATACTTTCCACTATACCTCAATAGTCCTTAATATTTTTCCAACTGTATTCCTTTACTCTCATTTTATTGCAGTTGAGGAACACTGTGTTCCCCCTTTTGAAGCCTGAACCACTAATTTCATTTTTAAAATATTTTGCTTAAATTTACCTAAAGTAAAACCAACTGTGTTTGGTGAACATTTCTATAAATTTTTACCAATGCATAGAGGCACACAAGCACCACTATAATCAAGACAAAGGACACTTCCATCATTCCAAAAAAATACACTCATGAGCCTTTTTGTGGTCAAATAGTCCCCTTATCCTTTACTCCAAGAAACTACTGCTTTGTCTTGTATCCTTATAATTTTGCCTTTTCCAGTATGTCATATGGAAAGAATCACCAAGTATGTGGCATTTTGAGTCTTCTTTTACTTAACATAGTACATTTGAGATTCATCCATGTTGTAGCGTGTATCAATAGCCTGTTCCTTTTTATGGCTGAGTAGTATTCCATTGTATGGATATACTAACATTTGTTGATTCACCAGCTGAAGGATGTTTCACTTGTTTGTAGTTATTGGTGTCTATAAATAAGGCTGCTAAAATATTTATGTACAGGTTTTTATGTGAATGTAAGTTTTCAATTCACTTCGGTAAATGTCTAGAAATACAACTGTTAGGTCATTTTTTATGTGTGATTCACTTAATAAGAAACTGCCCAGATGTTTCCAAAGTGACTGTGTCATTTTGAATTCCTGAAAGCAATGATTGAGAGTTTCAGTTGTTCTACATCCTTCCAGCAATTGGGACTTGTCAGGGTTGTTTTTGTTTTTATTTAGGTATTTTAGTCATTATAATAGATGTATAGTGCTATCTCGTGTTGTTTATTTGATTTTTGCCAATAACTAATGTTCCCCAATTTTCCATACATATTCTTTGGAATAGTGTCTTTTCAAATCTTGTGCTCATTTTCATTAGGTTTGCTTATCATTGAGTTTTGGGAATTCTTGGTATATTCTATATTCAAGATCTTTCTCAGCTTACTTACAGTGACATTTTACTTTCAAATTTGCATGCTTTAGAACCCAAAGATTTCCTACATTTCAAAACATTTTAGAAAGTCTAGGAAGAAACTTGCCTAATTATATGACCATTCTCTAATTGAAGTTAACTGTTATTAATTGCATAGTACCAAACAACTTTCCTGGTCACACTTCAGAAAAAAAAAATCCGTAATATGCAAGTTTAGAATGGTTAGGCATACTGCTGAGGGGCAGTTTCACACAGTGGTTGAGAAGATGAGATTTCAAGTCCAACAACACTTGGTTTCCTTTTCAACCCTGTCACTATCTCTGTTGTATTAAACACGTTACTTAAGCTTACTGACCATTACTTTCCTCATCTGTCAAATAAGAATAATAATTATAAAGACAACACAGAGCTATTGTAATGACTAAATGAGTTAAGACAAGTAAAGTATGGCATTTTAATAGCCAATAAATTATTAGTATACTAGAAATTGAGAAATGGCTCATGGTTGGTCCCACTTGGTCGTTAAGTCACAACTCAAGCTTTTAAAATTGTTCTCATAAAAATTATTACTTTCTCGCTCCAGATAAATAGAAACAACTTTATATTGTTAAACTAAAGTTCATACTGTATCCAGGATAAAATTCACTTTGTAGCACCAAAGTGAAGATATGCTTCGTCAGCTATGCTTTGAAGTCTTTTTTTAGGATCTAGTACCTGACTTTGGAGGTGCAAATATGAGCACTGATGCACATATATAATCTTGTAAATGGTGGTATGTCAGTACAGATCTCAGAAGCTGTCTAGAGACATGTAGGGGTTAGAAGTGAAAGAGCAACCTAATGTAGAACAAAGTACAGTGAACACACGCTGAGTTACTTCATAACTTAACTATTTGGGGGATCTAAGTAACACAAAATTTCAACCAAAGAACATGTAAACTCATAAAAAGTCAAACATTTCTTGAGCTCACTTTCTAACATTCTCAACATATACAATTGTTCACTTACTTGCTTCAGAAAATTGGTAAATGCTTCTGCCTCTTTCCTTTACTTATATAGTGATTCTGGGACAAAGATGTCAAAGATGATGTGCTAACAGTTTCCAGACAAAGGAACTAAGCAATAGTTTTTTCCAAGTGTTTTGTGGTGGTGGCAGTAATGTCAGTCATACTTTTATGAAAATGGAAACTATAAAACATATTTGGTGAGAATTCATTTATTCATTTCTACATTTCAAATAACCTGAGTTTTTAAATTCTTTATCCTCTCAAAGGGACAATGTAATGAAACTTGGAGCTAGAACTCGACCACATCTCAGCTGGAAAAATATCAAAATCTATTATGTAGTCCTGAAAAGTATAAATCAAAGCTGGAAATGATTTGGGGCTCAAAATTTACAGTATAGCCAGTGGGAATATTGGAAATAATTCAGACGAAGAACCAGACTTTAAGGCTTTGCAATTTATTTGTACCCATTACAGTGAACAATATATGAGAGTAATATAATATAGACAGGACGTTGTGGAGGTTCTGATACCAATTTCTGGCTATTGATTTAGGTAAGCAAATCTCACATCATGTGTTGTATCATACAAAGTGAACATAACATCTGAGAAAATTCACACCTTTATTGACATGATCTTCTTAGAAAATATTAATCCTCTCAGCCTTTGTAGTAATATTTCTAATATCTTAATATTAGTCTCATGAATAAAATGGTGAAGCATTTTGTCAGCCCGTCATGAAACAATTTATCTACAGCTTAATAATATTTCTAATGAATTAAGTTTGTTCATCTCAATATGTAAAACATTTAAAAGGAACTTATAAATCAAATAATGCTAAAATCCTCCAGCAAACACCCTTATTTTGATTGTGCAGAAAATACAATTATTCAGTTAATTTCAAAAGATTATCTTGCCAATGAACAAATGTGTTTTTCTTTAAAATGCTTATTGCCTTAGTATTATGCTTTGTCTCTGTGTCCTTCAAAATAAACTTTAATCACCCAGAAATAAGACAATTAATTATGCATTTTGTTAGAAATTAATTGCAATCCTATTACTTGAAATATATTTATTGTCAAATTTGGTCAAGTCACCTGAATTATAAGTGAGCAAGTTGGTCTTTGGGTGAATTTTAGTTTTGATGTTAATATCTCCCCTAGCAAAGTGGAAAATTAGAGTCAAATCTCCTTATAATTTCATTTGGTGTTTCTCTTTTCTACACTAGTAGAAGCAGGTAAATAATTGCGTTGATTTATTTTCCTCTAAACACTACTTCATTTCTAGATATGATTTATCAATTCTGGTGAGAACTCAGAATGTGGTTGTAACCATTCATTCATTTGGCAAATACTTAGTGAGTACTTATATTGTCTTGGGCACTATTCTAGGTGGTGAGGATTTACCAGTGAAGAAAAATAACAACCAAAAATCCCTGTTCCTATAGAACTCAAGTTCTCGATGGAAAAGGGGATGGTACAGTGAGACCAAAAAAACCCCGTAAATATTAAAAAATAGCACTTGTGTGTTGGCTAATTGAAAGACTCTCTTTACCTACTCTGCCTAATGTGTTGGTCTTGGACTCTGGTGACAAGGTAAAACTCTGATGCATTTCCCTAGTTTACTTTTGCAAAGCCCCTATACTTTATCCATAAATGCCCTAATAATTGAAGCAAAGGTGAAATTTGGTTTTATTTTTGACTATGAAGCATTGGAAAGATGGTTCTGGGAAATCAGTTCACAGAAAAAATAATTGTAGCTGTTCTCTTAACCATTATCTGATCCTGTAAAATAATGAGAACCAACATTTAAATATCTTTCTTTTTACAAACAATAAGGTGATATATATAAAGACAGATATAGAAGTAATATTGACAGCTTAATAAATAAATTAGAAGAATTTCATCTTACCAAATTTAATGGGCAATCAAAATTACTGTTAGATTAGGATTTTTTTAAATGATGAACTACCATTAGTGTCCAAAACAAAATGTTGTTTAAAACTTCAGAACAAAAATCCTTGTGAATGTTAATGAAACCATTATTCAATACTGAATGCTTTTTTCACATTTCCTCCCATTCTGACTTTGCTCTCTTCATCCAGAGCCTCCTGGGTTCCAGTCGCAGTTACCAACAAAACTTTTGCAAATTCTATAAAACTTAAAAGTACTTTACAGTTCAAGAAAATATGCTTTTAACATAAAAGATAAGTGGAAAACACAGCAATGTGTTATTGTATAGATCTTGACGTCTCCATGGGCAGTAACTTGATGAAATCGTTGATTATACAGGATTTGGGGGTTAATAGAGATCACTGTCACCAAGTCAACAAGGCATTATGATTCAGGCCACCTGCTACAACACGGAAATAGCCTCATTATAACAAACAAGATGTTATAATGGTGACACTTAAAATATGATTCTTCTGTAAAGGTGTTTCTTACTCTGCTGGTTGCTTGCTAGTCAAATGGATGACAATGGTCACCAGTTTATTGAAATACTTTCAATTATCCATTAGCAATTTAATGCCCCAAATGGAGCTTAGACTGAGTATATAAAATCTGTTATTTCATTTTTAGTCAAAGATGATTTCATCCTTCTCTACTTTTCCACCTCCAATATTTTGATGGTACTGCTCTGGACACATGATCTGAAATTCACTTTTATTGCATGTGTAAAACACCTTTAATTGAATTGATTTCTACTATATCTGCTTGTCATGTGAGTTTCTTAAATTAATTGATATTATTCACATGACAACTCACTATTTTTTTCTTAAATAATATATTGATTGAGGCTTTACCATGACATTAAGGAGAAAAAAGTCATTTTGTGGTAGAAAATACATTTCCAAACCTTCTGCTTACAATTTTGAATTAGCTATGCCATTTTTTTCAAAACCATCAACATTCTCAATGCAAGAAAACTAAAAATATTACTCCAATGATGTTAAAAATTTGCATTTGAACCATGCCAAAAATTATACTAACACTAATATTAATATGGTTTGTATTGCTGTATTTTTATCAACTGTTATGACTAATATGTTATTTCAGAATGTGATTTTTTAAATATATAGAATCATTCCACTCACTAAAACTAAATTCCATAGACTTGCAAGTGCACGGGTGTCTGTGTGTGTGTGTGTGTGTGTGTGTGTGTGTGTGTGTGCTGTCAGAGAATGATCTCTGGAATCCACTGCAGCACAGTTGTTCAATAGCATAATTTATAGCTGCTTATGCAACAAATGCAACTACTGTAAACAGAGACCAGATTGGCTAATAAACCACAAACGTGTTGCGCAAGCAAAATTCTATAGATGTCAGGCATTATAGTATCTCAGATCAAGCACTTTGTGTATACACGTAAAACTTATTTATGTATGCAATTAAATGGTGTATTTTTCCTTGCAAGCAAATTGCATTTCTGAACACTTGTAGGTGCATTTTCATAATTTAAGTAAGGGGAGTGTTTAAGAATATTTATGGGAGAGTCCATGAAAGCAGTGACTCTCTACTCCAATTTTTTAAAATAAGATTTCTTTTTATAAATAACAGAAAGCAATGTGTTTATGAAGGTTGTTGATATAAAAATAAGTTGACAGTCATAGCTAACAACAATTATTTGGCTCAAAGCTGTGTTTGTAACAATACAGAGACTCTTTTACTTGAAAATCTACATTACAAAGTGATGGATGATAAAGTCTTGTCGTTAGGTTAGAAACTTTCATTATGCCCTAGAAATAAATATGAGCATCCAAAATTATTTTTCTACTTAGTCTATTTAAGGCATTGAGCAAGTGCATACATAAACAAATATTTTATTGCCTCTGCACCATGTACTATTACATTTTCTGTTGTTGACATAAAATGTAAGCTGATTAGACAAAGTTTATTATTCTGATAACTGAGTACACTTGAAAACCATTGTATATGAGATTCAGTATATAATATGGTATAAATCTTTGTGAGGGCCTCAACTTTTGATTCACAGAAGGTGATATTCCTTATCAAATACTGAAGGGAGGGGTGATCTCCAGAGGATTCAAATCTTTCAAAATATCTCCATGATAATTTTATTCCTATCTATTCTACAGGTCCTAGAAGACTGAGAAAAAGAGAGTAAGTGTTCCTCAACATTTTCCAAATGTATAATAAAGGCAAGCTGAAATGAATATTTTGTTCCTTTAGTGGAAAAGCAATTATACTTTTAAATATGCAGTACTAGTCAGCTACAATATAATAATCTAAAAAATCTTTGGATCTATACAAGATTAATATAATTAACCTATCAATATGCAATTCTTCACCAGGCTTTCTCTTCTTTATGGTTCAAAATCATACCACTTTCTCCTCGAAATCAGGGAAGAAAGGTCAAGAAGAGTAATATTGTCTACATAATTGAAACTATGGCTGAAGGAAGAAGTAACCACAAAGAACCACCTAAGCAAAACATAGGGAAGAATTTTAATTAGTAATATATGAAAAAAAATGTTACTGGATTTTTCTTCTGTGTTAGATCCAAATATGTAAGTTTTCCTATTTCTTTCTCCCACTTACAAATAACATAAAACAGACGTAACATCTTGTAAAATACAACACTTCACACTTGCTGCTCCAAACCACAATTATGCCAATCCTAAAAATTCTTAGAAATTCTTAGAAATACTCTGTCTCGCAGATATTGCCACTTGAATAGGCAACTCACAGGAAGTTTTTTTTCTTTTTAATTTCCACATTTCTAAAGTGTTCTGGAGTGACAAATCAGTCAATTTACAGATGTCTACTGACTTCTCAGGGTTTGGGTGGAATATCAAAACAGCCACATGTAATTTCTTTTAAAATTTTTGGAAAAAATGCAGAAACAATATGGATGATCACTTTAGAGACTCTAGTTTTAGTTCTTGGAGATCTACTGAGTTCTGGTGAAGTATAAATCATACATTGTGCGGGAGTTTTCGGTTAGAATAGTTGTTAGCTAAAACTCACAGCCACAATTTATCAGAATATTGACTTTCTTTTTGTGGGAGTGAGTGAGGGGAGCTATTCTTTGATTTAAATGGTCTTCTGGAGAGCATCTCTCCCTCTACAGTCCCTTAATTGGATACCTGTAACACAAGGAGAATCAAATGGTTGAGTACATCACTTGTAATGAAAAACTTTGTAGAAGCTGCTTCATGGTAGCAGCAGCCATGGAGACAGAAAACAAGGAAAAAGTTAAACTGGATTTTAAGTAAGCATGTTTTCTGTTAATTCGTTCCTGAATGTGAGCATAATGATCCTTCTTTTCCATATACAGTTATGCATAAATAGCTATTGTAGAAAGTGTTTTTTCAGAGGGCTCTGAGAAAAAGAACTGTGGAAAACCTGTGCTCGTTTTTGATTAAAAAAAAAAAATCTCTTTCACGCATGACATTTCTGATGAGACTTTAAGAAATATAAGTGGTTGGGGCTGACCTGGTGGCAGAGCGGTTAAGTTCATGCACTGCACTTTGGCAGCCCGGGGTTCTGCAGGTTCTGATCCCAGGTGCGGACCTAGTACCACTCAGCAAGCCATGCTGTGGCAGCATCTTACATAAAATAGAGGAAGATTGGCACAGATGTTAGCTCAGTGCCAATCTTCCTCACCAAAAAAAAAGGAAATATAATTGATCAACTTTGTTTTGTTTAGTATCAACTGGTATCACTTGCATGAAAAGCAAACCAATTTTTTAAACTAAGTTTTTCTAGAGAATCCAAACACTGATCTGAAAATATGTCAGTGAAATGATGAGGCTTTTTTTCCTCTTCTGGCAAATCAAGCAACTGCTTAGAAAACTTCTATTTTCCTTGCACTGTAAGAGACCCAGAACCCAATATGTGCAATTCTAGAAAATAACTATTTCATACCTTTGTTTACTAATAAGAGTGCTCATATAATTTTTTAATTCATTGGAAACCCTTATTTTAGTTCCTGGACTATTTTAAAAATACAGTTTACACTTTCTTGTTATTACTATTTATGAACATTTTGTAATACAAAATAGGTTGAAATATGTCACACTAGTGACCTGACACTTCATCATTATTTTTAAAAGAAAATGTTGAAACTGAAATACTAGTGACTAATAATTTTATTAATTTTGTTTTATGTATTTTAAAACTATGTTGTTATATGCATTAAAGTTAATGGCCATATGGTCTTGTTTATTATATATCATATATATCATAGCTTCTTTATCAATATGATGCAATTTTCTTTTTTAATGTTTTAATCTTAAATTATTTTGGTTTGATGTTAATATATCTGCATCTATTTTATATTATAATATGCTTGATATATTTTTATTTTACCTTTAATTTCTATGTGTGCAGCAGAGTTTTATTGGTAATTGAAGGGTTCGCATTTGGAAGATTGCATTATAGTGTAACACAACAAAACTTAAAATCGATTATCGAATAATTTAGTTCTAAAGTCTCTTAGTTATACTCAGCAACTGAAACTTCTTCCCAGACATTCTTTCAATTATATGCTATGCTCTGTGCTCCCTGAGTCTTTGTCCAGTCCTCTTTCTCTACTCACAAAGTAGACAGATACCGGTTCCTTGGACAGCCCCAGAGAAATAGCTTTCCCTCTCTAGGTGGAATCTGAGAGCCTGGATTTTTTTGTCCACTTGCTCTGTGCTGAGCGTAGGGGAGGATCTACAGCATTTACCAGCCTACATCGCCATTTCCATTCTCCTCCAAGCAGCTAGACTGCCAAACCCATCAGAACTTCCAGACAGGCAAGAAAGTAGCCAGTTCTTTGGGGCGCCCCATCTGAAGGGTTGAGATGCTGGACACATGAACCAATCCCTTCACTCCCCTGGGAGAAGCTGGGAGCTAGAGGGTCTCTTCCTGATCATAAGGTGCTGCATTCTGTCTCGCAGGGATTCCAGCGAGAGGGCGTCCTGAATCATTCTACTGGCTTCAGTGAGTCTGGTTTCACATTCACCTGGGGGTGCAGCAGGTTTTCAACTAGTTTTCAATTAGATTTCTCACAATAGGAATTTGTCCGTGGATTTTTCCTGAATTAGTATGTTTGTGGGCAGAAGAATCCAGAGCTGCTGCTTTTTTTTTTTTTGAATGTACATCATAATATATTTCAAATTCTGTGTAGATTACATCATGTTCACCACCCAAAAACTAATTATAGTCCATCCCCTCACATGTGAGCCTAATCACCCCTTTTGCCCACCCCCCTTTCCCCATGGTAACCACCAATCCATTCTCCGTTGCTGTGTCTTTGTTTGTTGTTGGTTTTATCTTCTACTTATGATTGAGATCATATGGTATTTGACTTTCTCCCTCTGAGTTATTTCACTGAGCATAATACCCTCAAGGCCCACCCATGTTGTCATAAATGGCAGGATTTCATCATTTCTTATGGCTGAGTAGCAGTCCATCGTGTATAAATACCACTTCTTCTTTATCCATTTGCCCCTTGATGGGCACCTAGGTTGCTTCCAAGTCTTGGCTATTGTGTATAGTGCTGCAATGAACATAGGGGTGCTTACTCTACCATTTTGCAGACATCACTCTCATCTTTTTCCAGTGCCTTAAAGTGGAAGATTAGGTTACTGATTTGAGATCTCTCTTCTTTCTTGATATAGACCTTTACAGTTATAAATTGCCCTCTAGGGACTACTTTAATTGTGTCCCACAAGTTTTTGTATCTCTGTCTTCGTTTCATTCATCTCAAAGGATTTTCTGATTTTCCTTTTGATCTCTTCTTCAGCTCATTGGTTATTTAGGAGTGCGCTGTTTAAACATCTTTGCGAGTTTCCCCAAATTTCTTATTGATTTCTAATTTCATTCCATTGTGGTTGGAGAACATACTATGTATTATTTCTATACTTTTAGATGTGTTGAATTTTGTTTTATGACCTAGCATATAATCTATCCTGGAGAATGTTTCATGTGCACTTGAGAAGAACGTATGTTCTGTTTTGGTAGGGTGGAGTGTACTGTAAATGAATGTTAGCTCTAGTTCGTTTTTTGAGTTGATCAAGTCTTCTATTTCCTTGTTGATATCATGTCTAGTTGTTCCATTTATTATTGAAACTTGGTATTGAAGTCTCGAACTATCATTGTTGAATTAAATATTTCTTCCTTTATTTCTGTCAGTTTTTGCTTCATGTATGTTGTTGTTCTGTTGTGAAGGGCATATATGTTTATAATTATTATATAGCTCCTGATTGGTTGACACTTTTATTATAAAATGTCCTTCAATTTTTTTTTGTTATGTAGTCTATTTTGTCTGATATTAGTACAATGACTTCAGCTTTCCTATGGTTGCTATTTGCATGAAATATCTTTTTCCATCCATTTACTTTTTTTTCGGATGTACATCATATTTCAAATTCTGTGTACATTACATCATGTTCACCACCCAAACACTAATTATAGTCCATCCCCTCACATGTGAGCCTAATCACTCCTTTTGCCCTCACCCCCCACCCCGCAATGGTAACCACTTGTCCAATCTCCAATGCTATGTGGGGTTTTTTTGTCGTTGTTTTTATCTTCTACTTATGATTGAGATCATATGGTATTTGACTTTCTCCCTCTGACATATTTCACTCAGCATTATATCCTCAAGGTCCATCCATGTTGTCACAAATGGCCAGATTTCATCATTTACTTTCAATTTACATCTTTGAATCTAAAGTTTGTCTCCTGTAGATACCATATAGTTAGATCATATTTTTATCCAGTCTGACAATCTCTGCCTTTGAATAGGACTGTTTAATTAATTCATATTTAATATTATTATTGATATAATTGGATTTGTGTATGCATTTAACTTTTGTTTTTCATATGTATCCTTTTTTTTATTTTTCTATCCCTCCTTTGTTGCTTCCTTTGAATTAGGTGAATATTTTGTAGTGAATTATATTAATTTCTTTAATCATTTTTTGAATATAGCTTTTTATGTTTTAATGATTGCCCTAGGGTTTGCCATATGCATTTTAACTTAGGATCAGCTTCAGATTTATAGTGTCTTAATTCTAGTGATATATAGATGTGTTACTTCTGTATAATTCTATTCTCTTTTCCTCCTTTCATGGCATTATAGTTATACATAGTATATTTATGAATGTTAAAGACCCAACAATACATTGTTATAATTATTTACCATCTGTAGTAATTTCCCTGGCCAATACAGTTTTGCTACACTCACTTTCGTTGTGCTGTTATTGGCAAATATATTGCACATATGTAATATTTCTACATGTTATTGACTCAACATTAGATTATATATGTATTATTTTATGCATTTGTTTTTAAAATAAGTTATGAGAAGAAGGGAAAAATATGCATTAATATTGTTTTTTTAATAACTACATAATTAATTTTACTGTTACTCTTTTTCCTGTTAATTCAGATAACCATCTGGAGTCACTTGCTTTCAACCTGAAGAACTTCCTTTAGTATATCCTGTAAACTGGGTAAGCTAGTAACAAATTCTTTTTTTTTAAATCTGGGATTCATTTTTTGCCTTCACTTTTGAAAGAAAGCTTTTCTGTATATGTGATTCTTGGGTGACTGTTTTCTTTGAGCACTTTGAATGTTATTCCATTACCTTTTGGCCTCCATTATTTATCCTGAAAACTCAGTTGTTAATTTTATTGGTGTTCCTTTGTAAGTATATGTTAATTTTCTCATATTGCTTTTAAAATTTTGTCTTTGTTTTTGAGTTTCAGCATATTTTCTACGATGTGTCTTTTTGTGGATCTCTTTGCATTTGTCCAACTGGGATTGTGTCCTTCCTGTATATGTAAATTATTGTGGTTCAATAAATTTAGATAGTTTTCTATCATTATTTCTTTGAATATTTTTTTCTGCTCATTTCTTTTTCTCTGCTCTCCTCTGGTAACCCCATTACACATATGTTATTGGTTTAATGGTGCCCAACATTCTCTGGGGCTCTGTTCACTTTTTCTCATTCATTTTACTCTCTGTTCTTCAGCTTGCAAAATCTCTATTGATGTGTTCTTGAGTACACTAATTGTTTCTTTTGTAAGTTTAAATCTACTATTGAGCTCCTGTAGCAATTTTTATATTTCAGTTACTGTGCTTTTCAACTCGAGAATTTCTAACTGATTTTTTAAAATTTTGATCTCTTTATTTATAGTCTTTATTTGATGCAACATTGTTATCATGCCTTCCTTTACTTCTATTATCATGCTTTCCTTTAGTTCTGTGACTATATTACAATAGCTATTTTGAAGTCTTTGTCTATTAAATCTGGTATCTGTTCACTCTCACAATTTGTGCTTCCTGATTTTTTTCCAAGTGTATCATTTATACTACTTTCTTTACATGACTCATAATATTTTATTGAAAAATTAGATATTATATATAATACATTGTAGTAACTCTGAATACTGGTCCACCCCCTCTGAAACTTGTCTTTGTCATTTGCTTGTTTAGTTTTTAGTGACTGCCTGGATTATTTCAGTGGAATCTATTCATCTTATAATGTTAAGAGTCTAATATTGCTTCTCAGGGAAGCTGAGCTTCTGATATGCTCACAGTCACCCTATGATAATATTGGTATGAGTAGAATTATCTTTCTCTTTCCCTGTCCCAGATGTTAAATTTTATTAATTGCCAGCTGATTGCTCTACTGTTTCAAACAATGCCTTGGGACAAAAATTCCTCTACAAGGTAGCCCAATCAAATGGTGGTTCCTTTGAAGGAATAGTCCTGAGGTCTAAGTTTGATATTTATTCTGACCACAGGAAGGTTTCTCCCAGCTTTTTTGTTCCTGTTTTTCACCTACAAACTAGCTGGCTTTCATTCAATTCATGACTCTCCTCACAGTTGCCTTTCACTATAGCTGCCGCTGTTCTTGAGAACTCTTTTAGATTTAAATTCTCCACTCTCTGTTAAGAATGAAGTCAATCCTTTTTGGAAGAGATTAGGAGCTGTCTGGTTTATGGCCTGCTTTTCCCTTTAGGCAAAATCTTTGAACAAGGGCACTGGAACAATATAAACTTAACCCAGAGAGATGCCACCACACTAGGAATGAAGTTCTTAGTAGAGGGGGCAGCAGCCTGAGGTCATGACACTCTTGGTGTGGATCCACTGATTCACGAGCCAGGGTAAGGGCTCTCAGGGCCCTAGTATTTTTAGTATGCCACATCCAAGGTGGAATCACCATTCCATGAGTGAGAACTGCATGGAAGAAAGGATCCTCTGAGTCTTGACCATACTTGGCCAGGATTTAGCCTCAGCAACATGTAGCTAGAGGCAAGATGAGAAATGCTGAAGTTGTGCTCCTTACAAGAAGAAAACACTCTGATCAGGAGCTGGAAGAGAGGGAGGCCTGTGTTTTTGGCAGCAGCAGTCTAGGTGTAGCTGCTCCTAATGCAGGAAGGGTTAATTATCACTGGAAAAGGTTTGCCAACAAACTGTGACCCAGAGGTGAGAAGGCAGGTTAGCCAATGACGGGTAAGACCTCCAGGGGGAGGCAACCTAAGCCAAGCATGGTCGCCCAGGGGCACAGATGGAGACATGATATCGGGAGCAGGAGGGGCCATTGCCTAGGAGAACTTTCATGCTCCCAGATAAAAATATATGAGCACAGCAATAACATGATAATATCAAAACAGAGGCCGAGGGAGTGCTCCTTGAGAAATCACCAAGAATTCTCAGCATTTGCTAATTACTTCATCCAGAACACCTGTGTATGTTTAACAGATGTAAGATATGTACATATTGAAACGCTAGTTATAATAAACTCAGAGTGGCCATCAGCCCTCTCGGCATCTATCCTGATGTGTACATTGGATTGCGACACCGACACTAGGGTGGAGTCTCTACCTCAGTGAGTTGAGAGGTAGAAGGGAGGTAGTGGTTTTGGTTCATATATCAGAGATGCTTGCTTTTATTACCAAATTTTTATAGACTTCCTTGAATATTTGTTTCTTCATTTGCTGTTTGATCTTAGAACCATTTCCTGAGGCCTTGAATGGTTTTTTAAATAAATTTCACCAGTTTCATTGAGAAGTAGGCTGACATGCTGTAAGTGATCCACCAATTATATGTTTTATTTTTTGTCATTAGCAAGAATTTCCAGAATAAGGAAAAATTAGTGATAAAAGGGATCTTTATTTTATTCATGAATATATTGATAATGATTGTGTCAGTTTGTCTTTAAATGATAGTTGCTTCTGAAATGAGTTAGGTATTATTTATCATAAAAAATTGTTCTTTTATTTCTACTTTATTAAAAATTTCCTCAAAAATTAAAAGCAATTATAAATAAACTTTATCAAATACTTTTTTCTTATTTATTCTCATCATTATATATTTTTTCTTATGAGGTGTTGATATAATAAATTGTTATATTTCCTATTATATTTTTTCTAAGTTATCTCTACTTTCCTATGCTGTATTTATTTACTATATAGCTATAATAAATTTTTAACATTTTATTAAATAATTTGTGTCTATAGCTTCCAGTGAGAATGCTCTATTTGTGGTGTGTGTGTGTGAATTCTCTTGTTAAAATTTTGGTATTCTTAGGTTTTACCAGGTAATCCAATTTTTTATTCTAATTTATTCCCCTCCAGACTCTGCATGGAGACTTCAGCCTCATTTTATTAGCTACTACTCCGCTTTTTGCTTCCCCTTTTCCATAAATTTCTTAAAATATCTCATTTGCTGATATTCTCTCTAATCTTGTATTCGTCTTTTGGGGGGTAATGTCTTTTTATTCCATCAGTTTTATTGTAAGGAGAATCTCAAGAAAGAGAAATGATATATGTGCTTTGACAATCCATCATATTTAATGGGAATATTTTCTTTGTTATTATATTTTCATCTATGTTTTATATTATCTTTACTCTTTCTTCTTATTTGGAGAGCATATTTTCTATTTTTATTTTATTTTTGGCTATATTTAATTTAAAATATATATTTTTCAATTATTTATGGCAAGAAAAGATATTTAACATGTTACAAATATTAGGCATTTTGTGGTCATTTATATTTATACCTCATTTATTATTTTCAAGTTATGCATATTCCTATTACTACACATTTCAAGTTATTTTGAATGATATTTGTATCTGTATTTAAATATTTACAAAAGTTATTCAGTTTTTAATATTCTCCCTTTAATGCTTATAATCAATTTTTTATACCATCACTCACCCATTTTTGAGTTCATTATTTGAACTTATCTCTTGTATTGGTTAGAATACCTTTCAAGGTATATTTTATGTTGTTTGTTTCCAGAAAAGGCACAAGGACAGTATGCTTTCTAAGACTTTGCATAAGTTAGAATGACTTTCTGTTGAAATTACTTGACATAAATTACAACTTGGCAGAGTATAATTTGTGACTCACAGCATTTTTTCATTAAAATCTTAGATATTTCTCCAATATCTTCTAGAATTTAATACTGTGTAAAACAATTCTGAAAGCAATCATACTCTTGTCCTTTTTATAGGTCACTTATTATTTTCTCTGTGCTTATAACATTCATTTTGTCATTGAAGTTCAAATTTTTTTACTAATGTGTGTGTGTGTATGTTTGAATGTTGGTCCCTTTTTCATAATTTTACCTAGTATCTAGGTGAAATATTTACCTAGAATGGTAAACCATTTCAATATAAGTTTTCTTCCCGTACATCTTTAAATTTATATCTTTGCTATTGTCTTCATTAAGAGCACCAATTATCTCTATGTTGACTTCCTACTCTACTCTCCACCTCAATTCCCTTTTCTCTCATCTTCATTTTCTTATCTTTTCTTTTACATTCTGGAATAACATTTCAAGTTTTCTCTCCACTTAATTGATTCAATCTTCCACATAATGTATTCTCTTCTATATTGCTTCTTATGTAATTCTAAATTCACTATTACAGATTTCATTTTAATGCACTTTTTTTCTAGTTTATTTTATCATCCTTCTATTCTTGTTTGTCTCAATCAGTTTTGTTTTCAACTTACTCTCCTGTTTTGTCATTTCGTCTTTTCATCCATGGTCTAAGATGGTCTCTCATCTAAGATGAGAGACCATACTTTCTTCAATTTTACTGAGAACACAAAGTAGAATCTGCCTGTAATTCACCTTTGCTTGATGCAGCAAATTTTATTGGAAACTATGTTGTTAGCTTTTAGTCCACTTATTTATATATCTTTGAATAATGAAAGTTTTATCAAGGTCAGATTTTTGCTTGCAGTATAGTGTGAATGGATTGATTAGGTTTTACATGGTTTTCATCTATGTAGTGTGAATGCTCTTTTCATATCATAAGTTGAAGGGCTATTTACTACTTCAATGATCTTCAATAGCACCAAGGAAACACTCTCTCTTCATATTTTAATCACTAAGTGATGAAATCATGGCCCCAAAAGATAGGCCTTTTGTGGCTCAGCCTCTTCTCCAAAGAGGTCACTGGATACAACAGAGAAAAATCCTGACATTTGAGGGGAAGAGTAAATGAAGTTCCCCTACAATATCCTCAATTTTCTGATTGGTGCTGGAGGTTCCCAGGACAACTGCTATTAATTGTTGCCAATGCTTACTGTTCATAGGGTCTCAAAATGGTGTACTTTTCATTTGTCTCCTGTATTCTCACTCATTTATTGGAATATTCACTTCATCTAGTTGAATTTTGTAAAACCTAAAGGTCACCTAATGACCCAGCATCCTCTACAGCTTACTCAGGATTGAACATCATACAAACAGATTGGATTCATTTTAAATTCATGATCATAACCTTCAAATGGCCACTTAATGAGGCCAAGAAATTCATCTCATGTCCCTATTAAAATGTTTTCTCACTCTCTAAGATAGTTATTTTAAAAACTTATCTTCAAATGTTTAATATTTCCACCTGCCCCCTTATTCTCAGCTGATGGCCTTGCTAAAACTTTATTGAGAAAATAGAAGGCATCAGATACTCTCATTTTTTCAGCATCAAATGTAAAACTTTACATCCAAATCAACCTTTTCTTTCATGTCAATTCTATTACTTATTAGTTCTGCAACATTGAATGAATTGTTTAACATTTCTCTGCCTCACTTTCCTCATCTATGTAATAGGGAATGATATTGAACCTGAAGTGAGTTCCGTCACCAGTTGCACAGCAAGTCAATCTCTGACATTGGGTGTAGTGGAAGAAAGTAGGAATTTTATTATTGCACAGCACTGAGCAAGGAGAGAGGGCAGCTAACGCTGAAATCCCAAACTCCCTGAAAAGCTAACAGTAAAGGTTTTTATTTGGGGATTTAGGTAGGGGAGGGGGAGCATATGGCCTCGCTGATTGGAGCTTTTCCACTAGCCTGTGTTTGGCCTTGAGACTACTTGCAGAGAAGAGGGAGCCCATGACCTTGCTGGTCAGCAGCTTTCCTACCCTCCTGTAGCTCCTTGGCAGGAAGGAGGAGGAGGAGATAACAAATACAGGTGATTGTCCTTGGCTGTGTCTGTCTCCATGGAGGATATTGGATTTTGGAGCCAAGAAGTCAGGGAGTAAGCAGGGAATGAGTGTTTTGGTTTTAACCCTGTATATACTGGGTTTAATGTAAGGAAACTGATATCAAGGCTGGTATCAGGAATATAATAATAGCTTTTAATACAGTTATTATGAGGTTTAAATAAGTAATGTGTGTACAATTCTTTGAACAATGTCTTCACAGTAAATAAGCACTATATGTTTGTGTGTGTTAGCTATCATCATCATTGTTATCATTGTTATCATCATTATCATCATCATAACCATAATCTCCTCTCCTACATTTGAGGAAATCTCTCCTCTTAAACCAAAAGCTTATGACATCACCTCTACTCTCCTCACTCAATCATAACTCTTTCCTTCTCTACAGTGTCTATTAGCCTACAAATATAAAACATATTCTAGTACCTATTTTATTAAAAAAAAAAACTTCCTTGACATCACATTCCCGCCTCCAGCTCTTGCTCCATTCCTTTGCTCCTCTTTACAGCCATCTTAAAAGTTTTTTGTAAAAATGTCAATACTTCATTCACCTATTATTTAAAAATGCATTGGGTGCCTGTGTTGTACATTATATTATTGTTTTATAAATATTTACTACCCCTCCCATCTCCAGGGACACAGTGCCCTTCCCTGCTTCACAAATTTGAGGCTGTCATATGATTGCTGTGGTCTTTTAGTGAGCAGAGGGTACATACATGCCCCTTGACTTTGGACACTGCTATGTGATTGGCTTTAGCTAATGAGTTGTTTTTAGAAATGACACAATCACAGGCTTAAAATGTATTTTAAGAGTTGGAATTGCCCTCTTGCATTTCTACTAAAACCATAAAAAGAGCATGCTTGTTATATGTCGGAAGCAAGTTGAACAAGAAACTTAAATAGCTGACCTGGACCCAACATGCAGCTTGGAGTCAAGACTAGCCAAGCCCAACCTATGTTAGCTAATCAGTAAATACATCAGTGAGAATAAATGATTTTTTTAGCCACTGATTTTTGGGGGATGGGGGGTTTTTATGCAGCATTATCATAGTAAAAATTAACGCATGTAGAAAGTAATTTGGGGTGAGGTGCTATTGTAAAAATACCTTACTATGTGTAGCATTGGTTTTATGAGAGCACTGGGACATGAAGTATCTGTTATAGGACAGTGGGAAAATAACAAGGAAACCATTTTGTGAGGCTAGAAAAATGGCAAACAGCTTTGCAATACTGGTGAGACATTTGATAAAATTACTGCCTACAATAATCGACAGAGATGAAATCAGAGAATAACTGACTAGTTTGCAAGCAGTGTGTAGAATAAGATAGAAAGCCTAAAAATTAAATAATTAAAAAATAAAATTACTTATCACTCAATCAAAGTCACCCAATCAAAAATGTGGACAAAAAACAAATCCACGGCAAAGAATGACTATACTATAAATACCTTTGTTAAGATCATGGAAAAAATTCAGGGGCAAATAGTAGATCTCTTAGTTGGACAAAAAAAAGGCTCATATATTTAAAGCAGTACTCTGATAAACCTGCTTTTAAAACTAAGCACAACCTCCCACCCCTATATGGAGTATATGCTAATTTCAATGATGTAAATACTTCCCCCATGGTCAGCATGAAGTTATTAAAGGTTTAACAAAAGCAGCACAAAATTCTTGAATATATAACAATCAGCTCTTGAGAGCTGTTATGAGCTGGCTTCAGCAAACCACTGGTAAGTATGTGGTCCAAAAAAGATCATGTACCCAAAGTATCTGTAATTGATTCTAAAGAAAGATTTGTGTGTGGAATTGAATTGTATGTGTGTGGCTTTTTCCTATTGTGGTAAAATATACATAAAATTTGCCATTTTAAGCATTCTTAAGTATACAGTTCAGAGAGATTAAGTACATTCAGATTGTTGTGCAACTATCACCATCATCCACCTCCAGGACAGTTTTCATCTTCTCAAACAGAAAATCCATACTCATTAAAAAATAACTCCCTATCCCCCTTCTGCACAGCCCCTCGTAACCACCATTCTACTTTCTGTCTTTATGAATTTGACTACTTTAAGTACCTCATATGAATTGAATCATACAGCATTTGTCCTTTTGTGATTGGCTTATTTGATTTAGCATAATGCCTTAAAAGTTAATCTATGTTTTATAATGTGTCAGAATTTCCTTCCATTTAAATATATATAGTACATTTTACTTTGAACACTTGGGTTGTTTCCGACTTTTGTCTATTGTGAATAATGCTACTGTGAACATTGGTGCTCATATCTATTTGAGTCTCTGTTATCACTTGGGGGGGTATGTACCTAGGAGTGAATTTCAGGAACATATAGCAATTCAATGTCAAACTTTTTGAGGAACCATCAACCTATTTTCAACAACAGCTATACCGTTTTACATTGCCTTTGGTAATGCACAAGGATTGCAATTTCTTCACATACTCAACAACACATTCGTTTTCCCTTTTTAAAATAATAGTCATCTTAGTGGGTGTGAAGTGGCATCTCATCATGGTGTTGATGTGCATTTCCCTAATTACCGATTATATTGAATATCTTTTCATCTGCTTATTGTTCATTTTTATATCTTCTTTGGAGAAACGTCTAATCAACGTTTTTCTCATTTAAATTGGGTTGTTAGTCTTTTTGTTGTTGAAATTCTTTATAAATTATGGATAATAATCACTTATCAGATATATGATTTGCAAATATTTTCTCCCATTCTGTGGGTTATCTTTCACTCTCTTTAGTCTGATGAAGTCCCACTTGTTTATTTTTCGTTTTCTTTCTCTTGGCTGAGGAGACACAGTATTCGAAAATATCCTTTTAAGTCTGATGTCAAAGAATGTACTGTCTATATTTTCTTCCAGATGTTTTATGGTTTTAAGTCTTACCTTCAAATCTTTGGTCCATTTTGAGTTTATTTTTGTGGACGGGGGAAGATAATGGTCTACTTTCATTCTTTTGCATGTTACTGTCCATTTTTCCCAGCATCATATATTGAGGAGGCTTTACTTTCTCCGTTGTTCATTCTTGGCTCCTTTGTCAAAGATCAGCTGTCCATAGATGTGTGGTTTCATTTCTGGGCTTTCATTTCTGTTCCATTGATCTGTGTGCCTGTTCTTGTACCAGTACCGTGCTGCTTTGATTACTATAGTCTTGTAATATATTTTGAAGTCAGGGATGGTGATGCCACCAGCTTTGTTCTTGTTTCTCAGGATTGCTTAGGCTATTCGGGGTCTTTCGTGGCCCCATATGAATTTTAAGATTCTTTGTTCTATTTCTGTGAAGAATGTCATAGGGATTCTGATTGGGATTGCATTGAATCTGTAGATTGCTTTGGGAAGTATGCACATTTTAACTATGTTTATTCTTCCAATCCATGTGCATGGAATATTTTTCCATTTCTTTCTGTCATTATTGATTTCTTTCAGTAATTTCTTATAGTTTTCCTTGTATAGGTCTTTCACCTCCTTGGTTAAATTTATTCCTAGATATTTTATTCCTTTTGGGATGGTATTCTTGAGTTCTTGTTCTGTTAGTTCGTTATTAGAGTATAGAAATGCTACTGATTTTTGTAAGTTGAGTTTGTACCCTGTGACTTTGCTGTAGTTGTTCTTGATAATGTCTTTTGATGCATAAAATTTTTGTCAATTTTGAAGTCCAATGTATTTCTATTTTTTTCTGTTGCCTGTACTTTTGGTGTCATATCCAAGAAATCGTTGCCACATCCAATATAATGATGCTTTCCCTTATGATTTCTCCCAAAAATTTTATCTTTATGTTTAAGTCTTTGATCCATTTTAAGTTAATTTTCATATCTGTTTTATGGTAAAGGCCCAACTTCATTCTTTTGCATCTGGATATCTGTTTGTCCCAGAACCATTTGTTTCAAAGAATGTCCTTTCTCCATTGACTAGGCTTAGTACACTTTTCACCAATTGATCATAGATGTGAGGGAGAACTTCTCAGCTCTTTATTGTATTACATTGGTCTATATATTGATCTTTATGACATACAGCTTTGTTTGATTTGTAATAATTTTCAAATTGGAAATGTGATTTCTCCACCTTTGGTCTTCTTTCTCAAGAGTGATTTCGCTATCAGAGTCTCATGATATTTCATATGAATTTTAGCATAGGTTTTTCCTTTTCTGCAAAAACACTGTTTTGATTTTGACAGGTCTTGCATGGAATCTATAGATTACTTTGAGTATTATTTTCTTAATAATATTAAGTATTCAATTTCATGAATACAGGATGTCCTTCTACTTATGTAAGTAGCTCCTAATTTCTTTCAACAATATTTTACAGCTTTTATTGCACAAGTCTTTTGCTTCCCATGTTAACTTTATTCCTAAAAATGTTATTCTTATGTTACCATAAATAGAATTATTTTCTTAATTTTCTTTTTGTATTGTTCATTGCTCCACCATTTTTTTATGGATTCTTTACAGCATTCTACATAGAAGATCATGTCATCTGAGGAGAGGAATACTTTTGCTGTTTTATTTCAAATTTGAATGGCTTTTATTTCCTTTCTTGCCTCCTTGTTCTGGCTAGAACAGCCATAATTACATTAAGTGGAAGTTGCAAAAGTATCATCCTTACCTTGTTCCTGATCCTAAATGAAATGTTTTCAGGTTTTCAATATTGAGTATGATGTTAACTGTGAATTTTTTATATATGACTTTCATCATATTGAAGAAGTTCCCTTCTATTCCTAATGTGCCTGGCCTATTTTTTGTTGGGAGGCTTTTGATTACTAATTTAATCTTCTTACTTCTTAGATGGCTGTTCAAATTTTCTCTTTATTTGTGAGTCAGTTTGAGTAGTTTGTGTGTTTCTAGTAATTTATCTATATCATCTAGGATACCAAATTTGTTGAAATACAATAGTTCCTAGTATTCTCTTATACTACTTTTTATTTATGCAAAATCACTTGCAATGTCCCAACTTTCATTTCTGATTTTAAGAATTTGAGTCTTTTTTATTTCTTATTCAATCAATCTAGGTAAATGTCTGTCAATTTTGTTGAACTTTTGAAAGAACCAACTTTTGGTTTAGTTGATTCTCTCCATAATTTTTCTATTGACTAATTCTTTTATTTCCATCTTAATCTTTATTTTTTTCCTTTCTTTTTTTGATTCCATAAGAAGTACAGTTAGGTTATTGATTTAATATCTATTTTCTTTCTATCTGTAGGCATTTACAGCCATAAATTTCCTTCCTACTAATGTTTTCACTGAATCCCATGAGTTTTGGTATGTTGTGTTTTCATTTTCATTCATCTCAAGCTACTTTTTAATTTGCTTTTGATTGATTCTTTGACCCATTCATTGTTTAAGAATGTATTGTTAAAAAACATAACAGTGCACTGTTTAATTTTCACATATTTTTGAATATTCTACTTTCCATCTGTATTTGATTTCTAGTTTTATTCCATTATAATTAGAAAACATATTTTGTATAATTTATATATTTTAAATGTATTGAGACTTGGTTTTTAACCTAACATATTGTCTATCCAGGACAGTGTTCCCTGTGCACCTAACAAGAATGTTAATTCTGTTATTGTTGGATAAAGTTTTCTATAATGTCTGGTAGATTAAATTGGTTTGTAGTGTTGTTCAAGTCGTCATTTGCCTTAATGATATTCTATTTGTTCTATCCATTATTGAAAGGAGGTATTGAAATCTTCAGCTATTACTATAGAGTTATCTATTTCTCCCTTTAATTCCATTAATGTTTGTTTCATATACTTTGAGGCTCTGCTGTTAGGAGCATATTGTTATATCTTCTTGATGGACTGAAACTTTTATCCATATATAATGCCTTTCTTTGTGTCTTTTTAATGTATTTGATTTAAATTCTACTTTGTGTGATAATATAGCCACCAAGCTCTTTCTTGGTTATTGTTTGTGTGGAATATCTTTTTCCATCATTTTCCTTTGAACTTCATGGTATCTTTCTAGCTAAAATGAGTCTCCTGTAGACAGCATCTAGCTGAATCATGTTTATATTCATTTTTTCAATCGCTACCTTTTAATGGGAGAGTTTAATCCATTTACATTTAAAGTAAGTACTAATAAGTAAAAATTTACCTCTGCAATTTTTCTTTGTTTTCTGTATATTTTATATAGTTTTTCTTCCTCAATTTCTCCATTAATGCCTTTTTTTTTTTTTAAAGATTTTATTTTTTCCTTTTTCTCCCCAAAGCCCCCCGGTACATAGTTGTGTATTCTTCGTTGTGGGTTCCTCTAGTTGTGGCATGTGGGACGCTGCCTCAGCATGGTCTGACGAGCAGTGCCATGTCGGCGCCCAGGATTTGAACTGACGAAACACTGGGCCGCCTGCAGCGGAGCGCGCAAACTTAACCACTCGGCCACAGGGCCAGCCCCCATTAATGCCTTTTTTATTTAGTTATTTTTTGTACTATACTATTTTGATTCCATGATTCTTTCCTTTTAAAGCAGCAAGAAAAAAAGGCTTGTCATGTACAAAGAAGCCAAATATTATTAACTCCATATGATAAAGCCAAATTGTTATCAAAAACAAAAGAGGGCAAAAAGCAATGGGATGATATCTTCCAAGTGCAGAAAGAAAAAAACATTGTCAAATAAGATATCATATCCTACAAAATTATCTTGCAAAAATAAAGAATTTCCTGAGTCAAGAAAAATCTAATTTGTTACCAGGAAGCTTGTCTTATAAATCACAATAAAGGAAGTTCTTCAGATTGAAAGCACATGATCCTAGATGATAACACAAATTCACACCATGAAAAGGGAGGGAAGGCACTTGTAAAGGAAATTATATAGCTACTTATAAAAGACAATGTAATTCCACATTTTTCTCCCTTCTTCTCTTAACTAATTTAAAAATAGATTTTCTAAAAATATGTAAAGAATTTCACTGTGGAGCCTATGACATGTTTAATACAATATGTTTGCAATAACAGCACAATAGAGATGGGTGGGAGCAAAGTTGTATTAAAGTAAGAAAATAACATCAGATGGTAATTTGAATTCAAATCAAGAAATGAAGAAAAGAGAAGTGGTAAATAAGAAGGTTAGCATCAAGAATTCCATAAATATATACTTGCCTTAATTTTGTCTGTAAGCATCTCTAACACATATACAGTTATAAAAAGAAATAATTATAACAAAGTCTTGTTGGATGTGTGACATTTATTGATGTAATATGTATAACAATAATGAAACAAAACATAGAAGAATGAATCAAGATATATAAGAGTAATTCTCTCTATCTCACTGGAATTAAATTAATAAGTTTGGTGTGGGCTATTATATATTAAGATGTATATTGTAATCCTCAGAGCAACCAATAAGAACATAGCTCCAAAAACATAATGAAAAATTCATTGAAGTAATTAAAATGTTACACTAGAAAGTATTAAATTAATGTGAAAGAAGCAATAATAAAGGAGATATTGAAAAACCAAAAAGATATGAGACAAAGAAAGCAAAAAGTAAAGTGGTAGATAGAAATCCAACCATATTGATAACAACATTAAATGTGAACAAATTGAATGATCTAATTCAAAAGAAAATATACTCAGACTGGATTAAAAACAAGATTCAGTTATGTGCTATCTACTGGAAACATGCTTTAGATTCAAACCTACAAATAGGTTAAAAGAATAGAAAAAGATATATAATATAAACAGCAACCATAAGCAAGCCAGAGTGGACATACTAATATTCATTAAACTGACTTTAAAACACCATACGGTAGAGATAAAGAAGGACATTTTATAATGATAGAAGGGCCAATCCATCAGAAAGATACAACAATTATAAACATGTAAATTTAACAAGGGAGTCCCAAAATCTGTGAAGTAAAAAATGACAGAATTGAAGAGAGAATAGATATTTTAAAAATAATATTTACCAAGTTTAATAACTCACTTTCAATAATATATACAACAACTAGACAGAAAACCAACAAAGGAATTGAAGACTTTAAGAGCACTATAAACTGACTAGTTGTAACAGATATCTATAGAAAATTCCAAACAATAACAGCAGAATACATATTCTTCTCAAGTTCACATGAAATATTCCCCAGGATAAACTATATTCTACAACCTAAAACAAGCCTCAAAAAATTCAAAGAGTTTAAAACATGCAAAATATTCTCTCAGATAACAATGGAATAAAATTAGAAATAATAAGAGAAATACATTTGATCAATTTACAAATATGTGGAAATTAAGGAACATATTCTTTAACAAATGAGTTAAAAAATCACAAGGAAATATAAAATACTTAAAGGTAAGTTAAATGCAGAAACAACATTTAAAAATACTTTAGGGATGCAGCTAAAACAGTGTTTACAGAGAAATTTATACCTGTAAATGCACATATTAAAACTGAGTAAAGATCTCAACTTGATAATGCAACCTTAATATTAAGACATTGAAAAAAGTAGTAAACTAAATCAAAAGCAGCAGAAGTAAGAACATAACAAATGTTAAAGTGAAACTAGATGAAATAGAGAATAGAATAAAATAGAGAAATGCAAATAAAATCAAAAGTTATATTTTTACAAAGATCAACAAAATTGACCGTTTTTTAGCCAAACTAACCAAGAAAAAAAGAAAGAAGACTCAAATTGGTTAAATCAGGGAGCAAAGATGGGACATTGTTAATGGCCTTAAAGAAATAAAAAGGATTAAAAATAAATAATATGAACAACTATATCTCAACTGATGAGATAACTCAGATGAAATGAAAAAAAATTTTAGAAAGATACAGACTTCCAAATCTAAGAAAAAAAAAAGAAAATCTAAATAGACCTATAACATAGCAGTGTGAGAGGATCCCTTTTTCTCTCTCCTTCAATCTATAGGGAGTAAAACATCCATAACCCAACAAAGCCTACATTGCTGAACACACCAGCATGTCAGAAAGATCCACACATAGGTACATACAAATGTGGGTGTACTGGAGCACATAGAGGAGGATAAATGGGGGAACAGCAGAAGCAATGCCCAGGACCCTTGACCCCTGGCCATGGTTGCTGACCTAGCTGCTACTAGCCCACAGGACCCAGTGGGCAGCAGCAGAGGCAGGTATGCCACTCTGCCCAGCCAGCTGCAGTGATAACGGCAGCCATGGGGAGTACAGCAGCAGCCGAGGCAGAGTTCCATGATCTCAGGCCTCTATTCACACCTCAGAGCCTAGTAGTAGTAGAGGAGACACACTCAGAACTCTGACACTCTAACCCCAGTGGTACCTGTGACCACAAAGGAATGAGCAACAGCAGAGGTGATGCCCCATGAGCTCAGGTCCCTCAGTATTCTTCCCCTCTCCCACCAACCTGGGAGCATCTGCCCCAGTTGGAACATCCACCCCAGGTGATCCTAGATGTGGTGGAGGCATCAGATGTTCCCATACCCCTGGAGACAAAGCCAGAAACTGCAGCAACACCGACAAAAGCAGGGTATCAGTGACCCACCCTCCCCCCAGAAGCATAGGCTGCAACAATGAGAGTACCAGTGACATCTTGAATAGAGATGGTGGAGGGTGGAATGGGCAGATCCTCAAATATACCAAGAGGTAGCTTAAGGAAGAGAAATAAAAAACCAGCACTATAGTGCCAACTACTGAAAAAGAAAAGAAAGGGCTCTGATCTCCAACTGCATAAAAACTTTAATCAAATCAAAGAAAGCTATACCTAAGTAGGAAAAGTGCTTATTATGACAAATCTGTCAGCATAGGAATAACATAACAAGCACCAGAAAAAGCAACAGTAATACAGCATCACAAAAAGAAAACAAATATGGAAGATTGTGATTAACTGATAAAGAATTCAAAATAGCTGTCATGAAGAAACTCAATGAGCTACAAGAAAACTCAGAAAGACATTTCAATGAGCTCAGGAATAATATCAATGCACAGAAGGAATACTTTAACAAAGAGAGTGAAACTCTGAAAAAGAACCAAACAGACATTCTGGAGCTGAAGAACTCAATAAATGAGATGAAGAATGCATTAGAAAGCACCGAAAATAGAGCAGACCTTATGGAAGAGAGAAGTGGCAAGCTCAAAGATAGGACCCTAGAAATTATGTAGAGAGAAGAGGAGAAAGAAATAAGATTTTTTAAAAATGTAAAATTCTATGAGAATTATCTAACTCCATTAGAAAGAACATCATAAAGATAATGGGTATCCTAGAAGGAGAAGAGAGAGAGAGAAGGGAAGAGAGAGCTTATTTAAAGGAATAATACCCGAGAATTTTCCAAACATGAGGAAAAATTTGGATACACAAATCCAGGAATCTAACAGAACAGCCAATTATCTCAATGTAGAAAGATCTTCTTCAAGACACATGATGATAAAACTGTCAAAAGACAATGAAAAAGAAAGAATATTGATGACAACCAAGGGGAAAAAAAAACCCCAATAACCTACAAGAGAACCCCCACTAGGCTATCAGCAGATTTCTCAACAGAAATTTTACAGACCAGAAGAGAGCAGAATGATATATTCAAAATATTGAAAGATAAATACTGTCACCCAAGAATATTCTACCCAGCTAAGTTACCATTCAGATGTGAAGAAGAAATAAAGGCTTTCCCAGACAAACAAAAGCTGAGGTAGTTCATTGTCACTAGACATGACTTACATATAATGATAAAGGGAGTTCTGCCACATGAAATGAAAAGGTGAAGATATAGAAAACTTTGAGCAAGGTAATAAACAGAAAGAATCAAAAAAATTACAACTGAATATCAGAATAAGTTAGTAAACACTTAATTATAACACAAAACATTAAAGGGAAAAGAAATATTAAAAATAACTATGACCACTTCAATTTGGTAACAAACTCACAATACAAAAAGGGAAAATTTGTGAAAACAAAAACATAGAAGAGGAAGAGGAAAAAGACAGAATCTGCATAGGCAAATGAAGAAAAGATATCATAAACAAAAAAAAGACTTATTATTTATGGAAACTTTTATACAAAGTTCATGATAACCACAAAACAAAAATTCAGAGCAGACTCACAAAGCATAAAAAATGATGAAATTGAGAAACGCATCACAAAACCACCAAACTGAAATCGCAAAGAGAAAGAAAAGGATAAAGAAAAAATGGAAATATAGAGCAAAAAGCAAACAAAAGATAAAATGGCAGTATTAAGCCCTCATATAACAATAATCACCCTAAAAGTAAGTGGATTGAATTAACCAATCAAAAGACTCAGAGTGGTTGGATGGATTAAATAACAAAACTCAAAAATATGCTGCCTCCAGGAAATACATCTCAGCTCTAAAAAACAGGCTCAAAGTGAAAGGATGGAAGATGACACACCAAGCAAATGGCAAACAAAAGAAAGTAGGCATAATCATACTTATATCAGACAAAATAGACTAAAGCCAAAAAGATAACAAGATACAAAGATGGACGTTATATAATAATAAAGGAGAAATTCACCAAGAAGATATAACATTTATTAATATATATGCACCTAACATAGGAGCACCAAAGTATGTAAGGCAATTATTAACAGACCTAAAGGGAGAAATTGACACCAACACAATAATAACAGTAGACTTTAATATTCTACTTATAAATGGATAGATCTTCCAGACAGAAAGTCAACAGGAAAGATGAGCCTTAAATGACACATTAGTCCAGATGGGTTTAACACATAAATAGAACATTTCAGCCAAAAGCAGCAGAATAAACATTCTTCTCAAGTGCACATGGAAAATTCTCAAAGATAGACCATAGGTTGGGAAAAAAAAACCTCTCAATAAATTTAAGAAGATTGAAATCTTATCAAGCATCTTTTCACACCACAATAGTATGAAACTGGAAATCAACTACAAGAAAAAATTGGAAAAGTCACAAATATGTGAAGATGGAACAACATGCTACTGAACAACTATTGGATCAATAAAAAAATCAAAGGCAAAACAAAAAAATGCCCAGAGACAAATGAAAATAAAACACAACATACCAATATCTATTGGATGCAGCAGAAGAGGTATGAAGAAGGATGTTTACAGCAATATAGGCCTACCTCAAAAGTCAAGAAAAATCTCAAGTAAATAATCTAAAATTACACCTAGAGGAACTAGAAAAAAGAAGAAGAAATGAAGCCCAAAATCAGTAGAAGGAAGCAAATAATAAAAGTCAGAGCAGAAATAAATGAAATAGAGACTAAAAAGGCAATGGCAAAGGTCAATGAAAAGAGATAGTTCTTTGAAATGATAAAAATAATTGACAAGCCTTTAGTAATAATAAAAGAGCGAAGGCTCAAATAAAATCAGAAATGACAGAGGAGAAATTAAAATGGATACCATAGAAATACAGAGGACTATTAAAGAATACTATGAAAAGCTATGCACCAATGAATTAGATACCCTAGAAAAACTGGAAAAATTCTGAGAATCATACAACCTGCCAAAAGTGAATCAAGAAGAAATAGAGAATATAAAAAATGACCATTAGTAGGAAATTGAAAAAGTAGTAAAAAAAGCAAACGCAAAAAATAAATGTCCAGGACCAGACAGCTTCTCCGGTGAATTCTAGCAAACATTCTAAGATTTAATACCTATCCATCTCAAACTCTTCCAAAGAACTGAAGAGGACAGGAAGCTTCCAAATTCATTGTACACAGCCAAAATCACCCTGATACCAAAAGCAGAAAAGGACAACACCAAAAAAAAATTACAGGTCAATATTGTTGATGAACTTATACAGAAAAATCCTGTACAAGATATGAGCAAATTAAATACAATATATTAAAAGGATCATGCACCACAACCAAGTAGGATTTATTCCAGGATGCAAGAATGACCCAACATCCGCAAATAAATCAATGTGATACACCACATTAACAAAATGAAGAATAAAAATCACATGATCATCTCAATAGATACAGAGAGAGCATTCGACAAGATTCAGCATCCATTTATTATAAAATCTCTCAAAAAATGGGTACAGAAGGAAAGTACCTCAAAATAGTAAAGGCTGTATATGGCAAACCCACAGCTATCATTCTCAATGGAGAAAAACTGAAAGTTATCCCTCTAAGATTAGGAACCAGACAAGGATACCCACTCTTACCAATCTCATTTGACATAGTATTGGAAGCCCTAGTCATAGCTATTAGGTAAGAAAAATAAATAAAAGATATCTAACTTGGGAAAGAAAAATTAAGACTGTCAAAATTTGCAGATGACATGATTTTATATGTAGAAAACTCTAAAGAATCCATCATAAAACTATCAGAAAGAGTACACAAATACAGTAAAGTTTCAGGGTACAAAATTAACCCCCAAACTGACTGCATGTCTATACACTAATATTGAAGAAGCAGAAAGAGAAATCAAGAACACAATCCCATTTACAATCACAACAAAAAGAATAACTAGAAATAAATTTAACCAATAACATGGAAGACCTATACACTGAAAACTATAAGAAACTGTAGAAGGAAATTGAAGAAGACACAAAGAAATGGACCAATATTCCATGCTCATAGATGGGAGAATTAACATAGTTAAAATGTCCATATTACCTAAAGCAATCTATCAATTCAATGGAATCCCTATCAAAATTTCAATGCCCTTTTTCATGGAAATATAAAAAGAATTCTAAACTGTATATGGAACAACAAAAGACCCTAAATAGCAAAGCAATCACAAGAAAAAAGAACAAAGCTGGAGGTGTCACACTCCCTAATTTCAAGGTACACTACAAAGCTATAGTAACAAAACAGCATGGTCCTGACAGAAAAACAGACACACAGATCAATGGAACATAATTGAGAGACCAGATGTAAATGCACACATTTATGGACAGCTAATATTTGACAAAGGAGTCAAAAACATAGAATTGAGAAAGAAATGTCTCTTCAATAAATGGTTCTGGGAAAACTGGACAGCCATATGCAAAAGAATTAATCCGACCACTGCCTTAAACTGTAGACAAGTTAACTAAATGGATTAAAGACTTGAATGTAAGACTTTATGAAACCATAAAACTGCTAGAAGAAAACATAAGTCGCATGCTCTTTGACATTGATTTTAGCAATATCTTTTGCAGTATGTCTCCTCAGGCAAGGGAAAAAAAGAAAAAATAAACAAATGGGACTACACCAAACCAAAAAGCTTTTGCATGGCAAAGGAAAACATCAACAGCAAAAAAGAAAACCTACCAATCAGGAGAAGATATCCGTAAATTGTATATCCAATGAGGGGTTAATATCCACAATATATAAAGAACACTTGCAAATCAACAACAACAAAACAACCTGATTAAAAATAAGGCAAAGGATCTGAGCAAATATTTTTCCAAAGAAGATACACAGATGGTCACCAGACACGTGGTGATGTTCGTATGTTCAATATCACTAATTTTTAGGGAAATGCAAATTAAAACCACAATGAGATATCACCTCATAGCCATCAGAAAGGCTATTATTAAAACGACAAGAAATAACAAGTGTTGGATAAAATGTGGAGAAAAGGGATCCCTCATACACTGTTGGTGGAAGATAAATTGGTGCAGCCTTTATGGAAAAGAGTATAGAGATTCCTCAAATAATTAAAAATAGAACTGTCATATGACCCAGCTATTTCACTCTTGGGTATTTATCCAAAGAACACAAAAACACTAATTTGAAAAGATATGTGCACCCATGTGTTCATTGCAGTATTATTTACCATAGCCAAGACTTGAAAACAACCTAAGGGCCCATCGATGGATGAATGGATTAAAAAAATGCTGTGTATACATACAATGGCACACTACTCAGCCATAAAAAGATGAAATCTTGCCATTTGTAAGAATATAGATGGGCTTTGAGGGTATTATGCTAAGTGAAATAAGTCCGACAGAGAAAGACAAATACCATACAATTTCACTCATGTGTGGAAGATAAACATCGACAACAATGAACAAACACATAAATACAGAGAACAGGTTGCTGGTTACCAGAGAGGAAGGGGGACGGGGAGAGGGCAAAAGGGGCAAAGAGGGACATTTGTACAGTGATTTATGGAAACTAGACTTTTGGTGGTAAACACAATGTAGTCTATACAAAAGTTGAAATATGATGTACACTTGAAGCTTATATAATGTTATAAATCATGTTACTACAGTAAAAACAAACTTTATAATACTCTAAAAAATCCCTTTTACTTTCCAGCTCTGTATCTGTGTGAAGCTGAGTTTTCTTCATTTACTTCATCCAAAACAATATATCTCAACAGATAAAATGAGAAATCAAATATGAGAATCCACTTTTCTTCTACTACACCAGATATTGAAGAATTCACAAAAAATGTAAAATAATTATACACTTTTCATTAATTTTTAAGAAACTATAGTTCTTTTTCATAAAAATGTAGTACTTTAACAATGTGGTGTGTCAATTACCATTATTTTAAATGAATTAATAAATAAATATGTTTAAGAAAAATAGACCTATAACAAGTAAAGAGATTGAATTAGTAATTTTTAAAGTTCTGACAGAGAAAGGCCAACCCTAGATGGCTACACTGGGAAATATTAACATTTAAAGAAGTATTAGTACAAATTCTCCTTGACAACAGTTAGGCAATGATTTTTTGGATTTGACACCAAAAGTAAAGACAACAAAAGCAAAAATAAACAAGTGAGACTACATCAAACTAAAAAGCTTCTGTACAGCAAAGAAGATCATCAATAAAATGAAAGGTAAACTAAAGAATGGCAGAAAATATTTGCAAATCATTATCTAATAAAGAGTTAATATCCAAAATATATACAGTATTCATATAATTTAATAGCAAAAAAATCTATCCAATTAGTTTTAAAAAGTGAGCAGAGGCTCTGAAAAGACATTTTTCCAAAGAAGATATAAAGATGGCAACAAGTATAGGAAAAGGTGCTCAACATCACTAATCCTTAGGGAATGCAAATCAAAACCAAAATAATATATCATCTCTCACTGGTTAGAATGATTATTATCAAAAACACAAAAAGTAAAAAGTGTTAGCAGGAATGTGAAGAAAACGGAACACTTGTGTGCTGTTGGTGAGATTGTAAATTGGCATAGCCACTATGGAAAACAATACAGAGCTACTTCAAAAAATTAATAGAAATATCATAAGATCCAGCAATTCCACCTCTGAGTATTTATCTGAAGCAAATGAAAACACTAATTCAAAAAGATATTTGCAGCCCCATGTTCATTGCAGCAATATTTATAATAGCCAAGATATAGGAGCAACTTAAGTGTCATCAATGGATGAATGGATAAAGAAAATGTGGCATATAAGCAAGCATACCTTGTTTTATTGTGCTTCACTTTATTGCACTCATATATATATTGCATTTTTTACAAGTTGAAAGTTTATGGCTACCCTGCAAGGAGCAAGTCTATTGGCACCATTTTTCCAACATCATTTGCTCACTTCATGTCTCTGTGTCTCATTTTAGTAATTCTAGCAATATTTTGAACTTTTTCATCATTATATTTTTATGGTGATCCATGATCAGTGATCTTTGATATTACTATTGTAATTATTTGGGGACCAGAAACTGCACCCATATAAGATGGTGAACTTAATTGCTAAATCTGTATGTTCTGACTGCCATAGAAACCAGCCATTTCCCCATCTTCTCCCACTCCTTGGGCCTCCCTATTCCCTGTGACACAACAATATTGAAATTAGGCCATTTAATAATCCTACAATGGCTTCTAAGCATTTAAATGAAAGGAAGAGTTGCATGTTTCTCACTTTAAATAAAAAACTGGAAATGATTAAGCTTAGTAAGGAAGGCATGACAAAGGCCAAGATAGGCTGAAAGCTAAGCCTCATGTGTCAAACAGCCAAGTTGTGAATGAAAAGAAAAAGTTCTTCAAAGAAATTAAAAGTGCTATTCCAGTGAACACACAAATGACGAGAAAGCAAAATAGCCCTATTGTTGATGTGGAGAAAGTTTTAGTGATCCAGATATAAGATCAAACCAGCCACAACATTCTCCTAAATCAAAGCTTAATCCTGAGCAAGGCCTCAACTCTCTTCAATTCTATGAAGGCTGAGAGAGGTGAGGAGGCTGCAGAAGAAAAGTTTCAAGCTAGCAGAGGTTGGTTGATGAGGTTTAAGTAAAGAAGCCATCTCCATAACATAAAAGTTCAAGGTGAAGCAACAAGTGCTGATGTAGAAGCTGCAGCTAGTTATCCAGAAGATCTAACTAAGATAATTAATGAAGGTATTTACACTAAGCAACAGATTATCAATGTAGATGAAACAGCCTTATATTGGAGGGAGATGCCATCTAGGACTTTCATATCTAGAGAGGAGAAGTCAATGCCTGCCTTCAAAGCTTCACAGGACAGGCTGACTCTCTTATTAGGGACTAACGCACCTGGTGACTTTAAATTGAAGCCAATGCTCACTTACCATTCTAAAAATCCTGGGGCCCTTAAGAATTATGCTAAGTCTACTCTGTCTGTGATCTGTACATGAAAAAACAAAGGCTGGATGACAGCACATCTGTTTACAGCATGGTTTACTAAATATTTTAAGTCTACTGTTGGGATCTACTGCTCAGAAAAAAAAATTCCTTTCAAAATACTATTGCTCATTGACAATGAATCTGGTCGTCCAAGAACTCAGATGGAGATATACAGCTAGACTAATGTTTTTATACCTGCTAACACAACCTCCATTCTGGCGCCCATGGATCATGAAGTAATTTCAACTGAAGTCTTATCATTTAAGAAATACATTTCATAAGGTTATAACTGCCATACGTGGTGATTCCTCTGATGGATCTGGCAAAGTACGTTGAAAACCTTCTGGAAAGGATTTGCATTTCTAGATGCCATTAAGAAAATTGTGTTTCATGGGAAGAGGTCAATATAGCAACATCAAAAGGAGTTTGGAAGAAGTTGGCTCCAACTCTCATGGATGACTTTGAAGGGTTCAAGACTTCAGTGGAGGAAGTAACTGCAGATGTAGCAGAAATAGCAAGAGAACTAGAATTACAAGTGGAGCCTAATGATCTGACTGAATTGCTGCAATTTCATGATGAAACTTTAGTGGATAAGGAGTTGCTTCTTATGGATAAGCAAAGGAAGTGGGTTTCTTTTTTCTTTTTGGGGGGAAGATTAGCCCTGAGCTAACATCTGCTGTCAATCCTCCTCTTTTTGCTGAGGAAGACTGGCCATGAGCTAACAACCATGCCCATCTTCCTCTACTTTATATGTGGGACACCTGCCACATCATGGCTTGACAAGCGGTGCATAGATCTGCACCCAGGATCAGAACCGGTGAACCCCGGGCTGCTGAAGCAGAACTTGCAAACTTAAGTGCTGTGCCAGTGGGCTGGCCCCAAGAAAGTGGGTTTCTTGAGGTGAAATCTACTCCCAGTGAAGATGTTGTGAGGACTGTTAAAGTGATAACAGAGGATTTAGAATATTGCATAAACTTAGTTGATAAAGCAGTGTCAAGATTTGAGAGAATTGATTCAATTTTGAAAGAAGATCTACCGTGGGTAAAACGCCAACCACCACCCTGATCAGTCAGCAGCCATCCACATTGAGGCAAGACTCTCCACCAGCAAAAACATTACAACTTACTGAAGGCTCAGATTATGGTTAGTATTTTTTATCAGTAAAGTATTTTTTAATTAAAGAATGTACATTGTTTTTTAGACATAATGCTATTGTACACTTAATATACTACAGTAGAGTGTAAATATAACTTTTACATGCACTGGGAAACCAAAAAATTTGTGTGACTCACTTTATTGCAAAATTCACTTTATTCTGGTGGTCTGGAACTGAACCCACAGTACCTCCAAGGTATGCCTGTATACAGTGGAAAATTATTGAGCCATAAAAAAGAATGAAATCTTGTCATTTTTGTCAACATGGATGGACCTTGAAGGCATTATGCTAAGCGAACTAAGTCAGATAGAGAAAGATAAAATATAGTCTCACTAATGTATGGAAGCTAAAAAGCAACAACAACAAAACACCAGGCTCATAGATACAGAGAACAGATTGGTGGTTGTCAAAGGTGGGGCCTGAGGGGTGGGTGAAATGGTTGAAGAGGTCAAAATGTACAAGCTTCCATTTATAAAAAAAATAAGTCGTGGGAATGTAATGTACAGCATGGTGACTATAGTTAATAATATTGCATAGCTGAAAATTGCTGAGAGTATTTGTTAAAAGTTCTCATCACAAGGAAAAAAATTGTAACTATGTGTGGTGATGGATCTTAACTAGACTTATTGTGGTGATTATTCCACAATATATGCACATATCAAATTATTATTTTGTACACCTGACACTAATATAATGTTTATGTCAATTATATCTCAATAAAAACAAATCTTCACAAACATTTCCAAAAGACAGAAGACAGTATTTCGTATTTCATTCTATGAAGTCAATATTTCCACAGTACTAAAACCAGACAAATACATCACAAGAAAAGTAAACTACAGATCAATACCTTTTATGAGTATAAATATAAATATCCTCAATAATATATAAACAAAACAAACCTAGAATATATAGAAAGGATTATACACCATGACCAAATGGGAATTATCACAGGAATGCAAGTTTGGTTCAATATATGAAAGTCAATCAATATAATACATCACTTCAGTAGAATTAAGGTCAAAAACCACAAGATCATCACCGAAAATGCATTTGACAAAATCCAATAGTCTTTTATGATAAAAACACTCACACAAACTAGGAAGAGAAGTGAACTAACTTCCTTAACTTGATAGAAGGAATCTTACAAAAATCAACAGCAAATCCACAGCTAACATTACACTCAAATGGTGAAAGATGGAATGCTCTCATCCTAAGATCAGGAACAATGAAAACACACCCACTCTTGCCACTTGTATTTAACTTGTTTCCAACTAAGAAGAGACCAGTGTTTGAAAGATTTCTCCTATGAACTTAATTAAAATGTCTTGTATATGAATCTTTTTACACCAGATATAAACACATACATATTTCTATGTTTTAACTCTTAACCTTGTCACTCAAAAGTTTCATTTCTTTTGTTTAAAATTGCCATGCAGATGGGGAAATTGCTTTGGAGACTCTTGGGTCAAGCTCTTTTCCCAGGCAGTCTCCTAATTGCTGGTAATAAACTCTGATGGGAGACAAGAGCTTTGTTAAGAATCCACTTTCTTTCATCTTGCGACCTAGGTTACATTATAACAGTAGCTAATAAAGAAATAATTAGTGTATTTTTGTTTCACTAAAGATAAACTTCCCTTCAAAAAATTCTGCTGGGAAATAAAACCACACATCTATGGACAGCTTATCTTCGACAAAGGAGCCGAGGGCCTACAATGGAGAAAAGAAAGTTTTTTCAACAAATGGTGCTGGGAAAACTGGAAAGCCATATGCAAAAGAATGAAAATTGATGATTCTTTCTCACCATTCACCAAAATAAACTCAAAATGGATCAAGGACCTAAAGGTGAGACGTGAAACCATAAGCCTTCTAGAAGAAAACGTAGGCAGTACACTCTTTGACATCAGTATTAAAAGGATCTTTTCAGACACTATGTCTTCTCAGAGAAGGGAAACAATAGAAAGAATAAACAAATGGGACTTCATCAGACTAAAGAGCTTCTTCAAGGCAAATGAAAACAGGATTGAAACAAAAAAACCCCACTAACTTGGAAAAAATATTTGCAAGTCATATATCTGACAAAGGCTTAATATCCATAATATATAAAGAACTCACACAACTCAACAACAAAAAATCAAACAACCTGTTTAAAAAACGGGCTGGAGACATGAACAGACATTTCTCCAAAGAAGATATATGGATGGCCAATAGGCACATGAAAAGATGCTCGTCATCGCCGATCATCAGGGAAATGCAAATCAAAACCACACTAAGATATCACCTTATACCCATTAGAATGACAAAAATATCTAAAACTAATAGTAACAAATGTTGGAGAGGTTGTGGAGAAAAAGGAACCCTCATACACTGCTGGTGGGAATGCAAACTGGTGCAGCCATTATGGAAAACAGTATGGAGATTCCTCAAAAAATTAAAAATAGAACTACCATTCGACCCAGTTATCCCACTACTGGGTGTCTACCCAAAGAGCTTGAAGTCAGCAATTCCAAAAGTCCTATGCACCCCAATGTTTATTGCAGCATTATTTACAATAGCCAAGACATGGAAGCAACCTAAGTGCCCATCAACAGATGATTGGATAAAGAAGATGTGGTAAATATATACAATGGAATACTACTCAGCTGCAAAACAGAACAAAATCATTCCATTTGCAACAACATGGATGGACCTTGAGGGAATTATGTTAAGTGAAATAAGCCAATTAGAGAAGGACAATCTCTGTATGACTCCACTCATATGGGGAATTTAAAAATGTAGACAAGAGAACAGATTAGTAGCTACCAGGCGAAAGGGGAGGTGGGAGGTGGGCACAAGGGGAGAAGTGGTGCACCTACAACATGACTGACAAACAATAATGTACTACTGAAATTTCACAAGACTGTAACCTATCATTAACTCAATAAAAAAAAATTCTGCTGGATTACTTATTATCAGGCTCACTTGGTATTGAGCTAATTAACTACCTGTCAGGGGGTTAATAACAATTTCAGAAAAGGCTTGTTATTTAATTTTAAGAAGTTAGCTGAGAGTGTCCTCTTTTCATTTAAGCTATGTGGTTGATGTATAACAAGCTACTGAACATGAAGATTGAGTATGTTTGTTGTTTTTATTTCACACTTTTCCTTTCTCTTTTTTTTTAAATTTTATTTTTTTACTTTTTCTCCCCAAAGCCCCTCGGTACATAGTTGTATGTTCTTAGCTGTGGGTCCTTCTAGTTGTGGCATGTGGGATGCCGCCCCAGCATGGCCCCACGAGCAGTGCCATGTCCATGCCCAGGACCAGAACCAGCAAAACCCCGGGCCACAGCAGCGGAACTCGTGAACCCAACCACTCAGCCACGGTCCAGCCTCTTTTTCCCTTCTCTTTTGTACTCTACGATCAATGTTGTAAGTTTGTAAGCAAAAACAACTACTGAACTGAAGAGTACTGTAAAGTATTTCTATATGAGCTTTATGAAAAAAAAACACATTCTGAGATAAAAACTGTTTATTACATTTTTCAATTTGAATATGATGTTTTTCCAGAGAAAAACTTACTCAAAGTACTTTTTAAAGAAACTATCCATGGAGATTTTGAGAAATTTCAATAATAATATTCCAGAGAGTTTGTAAATCGTCTCTTAAAGATTATATCAAAAGATTAATAAACGAGTAGCTGTTCAGAAGGCCCAATCTGGTACTAATCAACTACATTGAATGCTGATGGGCAGGGGAAACTAACATTTGTTTCATTTTTCTTTGTAGGTGAAACAAAATGACAACCCTAACTGAGCCTAGAATGGAATAAATAAGATAAGGAAGACCTCTTTTGTCACAGAATTTGCTAAATTGTAAGTTTATTTCACATAGGTCTCTAGAGCTGCTTTTACTTTCCCATGCAAGGGAGAGGGATATCCTCTCACAAACATTAGGAAAAACTTCTGGATCAACAAAGATATAAACTCTGATGGAGATCTCTTATGGACTAGACTCCTCACTTATTGGTTATGATGACTAGTGAGATGGTCTGATTTGCTTGGATGAGTGTCACCTTCCTGGTGAGTCACTCTATATGTGTTCCTGCCTGAGAGTTGTTCTTCAGTCAAGGACGAAAGAGTAAAACTATCATGTTAATGATGTGGTATTTACTTCATTGAATTATGATTCAAATTTGCTTTTCAGATATTAATATCTGTTTATTCTCCAGTTTTTCTTTCATTCACTTCCAATTTTAAGCAATTAATAATAATAATTGCTAAGATCAATTGAGTATTTATAACACTGTTGTAAGCATCTTGCGTTATTATTTACCTAGACTTCATAACATGTTATTGTTTGACAACACATATTGTTTCACCCAAGCTCACTTACCCAAAGTCATACACATAGTATTACTCAAGGTCAATTACATAAAGTCACACACACCGTGTTATAAATGTACATGCATACTTTGAGCCTAGGTTCTTAAAGATTATGTTAAGCTGCTATCCGGGGTAGTTAAGTAGGGCAAAAAGCAGAAGAGTCTGAGAAACGAAGTGACTTTTCTGTTTGTTTGCTCATCTGTTTATTTTTGTATGTTGTTAAAAGTCTTTTGCTCAGGTACATAACACAAAGAAAGAAATTTAGAGAGACATCAGTCTCCAAGAGATGCAGTGCTCAATAAGACTGTCATCAACAAATAGGATGGGGTGGATATTAAATTTCCTTCTCTCTCTTCTCTGAGCATAATGTAAATTTGTGTATTCTACTACCCTCATGGGAAGGAGAAGGTAGAGTAGACCCAGTAATGACGTAAAAGGAAAATTCTGCCAACCTGGTGGAATTAAGGCTCGCAGTCAGATTATTTTTATTTTAAGGAACTAAATAAAGTTATATATATTGAACATCTGATTGTATAGAGTGAGCTTCATATTTCTTGCACGTTTAAATAGAATGCATTATTCTTGCAACCTGACACACTGACAAAGGCTGATCTCTAATTATCAGAATGTTTCAAAAAGAGGTGGTTTGGCCATAACCCAGTGATGATAACATCATTTTTGAGCAAGGAATAGAAGCCTGAAGGCATCACATTTGAGGATTGCAGAAAATAATTACTTATATTTTATAGATAAAGAGTTTTACACTAAAGCTATTGATTCAGAATCTTTACAAGAACCATGTTCATGATGTGTATGCACATATGCTGTTGTTAAATGCACTCAAACATACACATGTTCAGCTACACTCATTTGGGGTCTAAAACTTCCATAGCTTCAAACTTGCTTTTGAGAAATAAATAAATAAAAAGGTCCTTTGGAAATACTTCCAAAAGAACTGGAGTAAATAAAAGAATTGACTGTTATTATACAAAATTTATAACGTTTTCAGAGTGAGAAGTGAATTTGAAAGGCTGAATTCTCCAAGTAAAACGGTTTCTCACTTAGTATTATGATTTAACATAGACTTGGTAGATTATGTATTCAGCTATTTTCTATTCATTTCCACATACACACATTTCTCTTAATGACATACTTAAAACTAGCACAAAACTGTACTTCCCAATGTTTTATAGCTCTTAAAAAATTGGGAGGTAAAGGGAAAACAAAGCAGCGAATTTTTTAGTGGTCTGGGGTTCTGACAGACTCATTGAAATTTTCTTGCAACCAAGGTTGTGGAGAATGAAAGACGCCTGAGGTGTCTCGCTGAGAACTCTATTTCTCAGCAATGCTGTTGAATTAAAGACTGCATTAGCAGCTGTAGAAAAAGCCTAAAACGTGAAAGTGAGATGGAAGTTCAGCAGAAATTATAGGAAAAATAAGCCCAAAAGTTAACACTTACTCTCACAGCTGCACAATGCCCATAATGGCTAAGTTTGGACTGATTTGGCAAGGATATGTAAATTTGACCTTGTGAATAGAAGAGTGAATGAAGAAGATGATGTGAAGATGGAGCAGAGGGACAGGTACAACCACAGCTTTGTTAGCAGGACACAGTATAGTTTAGAGATTATGAGTTTGGGATCTGGTGTCAGGCTGCCTATTTACTCCCCAGGTGTGTGACCCTGTGCAAGTTCCTAATGACTCTAATCCTCTGAGCTCCCAATTGTAATTGAAAGGAAAATATTTCCTCTAGGAATGTTCTTAAAATTAAGTGATATAATACTTGTAAGATATTCAGTACAGTGCTGCCATGTAGTGTGTTTTTAATAAACATTAGTTCTTATTACTTTGAAATACATAGTTCTCCATATGGAAAGGGCTCAATAAAGACTTGTGGAATTAGTAATATAGTCAAAAGCAAGGAAAAATAATATTATAACTAACATTAAACAAAATGATATTGTGCATAATTTGTTGGCAATATAATATTCTGAGAAAATTACTGGATTATAATGAAATAAACTTGCTTTCTTCTAAAAGAATATAATTGAAAAATACTTGAGTCCAGTTCTATACATGGCTGAGTAGCTTGTGTCAGATTCCCTCTACCCAAGAACAATTAGAAACTATTAGGACATAACAGACAAAAACAATGATTTGAGTGATCTGGGAAAAACAAAAGCAGATAGAAACTGAATTGAACGAGATTATTAAAAGAAGGAAAGCAACCCAGGTAAGTATCATATTTAGAACACTTCCCCACTGAAAATATTTCTCAGGTCAGGAGGTGCATGGAATAAGAGAGACAAAAATGAAAATGATAGTCTTGCAGGACAGAAAAGACAAAATTCAGAATCTGTGGATGCCAGAACATCTGGAAATTGAAAAACCCTGGGAAGAAGGTGGCATAGACAGAAAAGACCCAAATCTATGTACAAGTTCAGCTCAAATCTGTGGCTGACTTCTAAAAAACGCATGCCCATTATAAGACTTCAAGGAGCTCAGCAGAAAATAGCAGTTGAAAATCATTGATTTCAGCAACTTGCTGGTTCTGAGGATACAGAATACGGAGTTCAATTCTTGCCAATTAGAGGGGCTTGGAAAACACCTAGGATTTTTCTTTGAAAATCTAGTAGGTTTTTATGCAATGAATAACAACACATTGAAAAATAACTGGTGAAAAACAAGGAATAGGAATAAGGACTTTAAAAAAGGCAAAAATGGTCTAGTACATTTGCAACTGGAGTCTCAGAAAGACAAACATTGGGCAGAAAAATAAACTTGAGGAAACAATGGCCAAGATGTTTGGTGAAAAATATTAACACCAGTTCCTGAAACAGTGAACCATAGCAGGACTATTACAAGTTAAACCACACCTAGGTGAGGAGTGATGTCAGCATCACAGAGGCATAAGACATCTCTTGTTTTGTCCTCTTCCACTCAACAACAAAAATTTAGCATCTATCCACGGACAAAAGTACCTTTGAGGGAGCTATGGGATCAAGCATCATTCACCAAAAGAACCTGGGAGAAGTCTTACCCACCTGTGTATTGGGTAATAGGCAAATAGATCTCAGTCCTCGCTGTGGACATAGCAGAGTCCTATAAACCAGCTCCAATGCCTCTCAGCCATGGTCAGGGAGCCATGGTCAGGGTGACTGAATTAGACAGTCACTCACAGACAAGAGAGACTTTGTGGAATTGCAATTTCCAGAGAAAATTTCCAACACTGTTGGAGGAAAAAAATGAGCTTGGAGGCACTGGAGTGGGTCAGAGAAACAATTTGACTTTACTTGTGACACTCAGCTCTCCTAGGCAGCACAGGTAAGAGTCAAGAAAGGTCTTTTTCTTGGCTTCTGATTTATATAACATGGGAAAGAGAGACCGTGTGAGTGAGCACCTGGCTTCCCCAGCTGTGTGGGACACTGTCAAAGGGGCTTATTGCTCTCTCATCTTATCCAGAGTAATAAATTGGGACCAGCTGATGACTGGGAGGCAGAAAAAATCTGGGAGGGCAGCAGTTGGAACTCTTGGAAGGCATTAAAGGGATGTAGATCCCAACTACATCAAGAAGCCCACCAAGAAGCTTCTGGTAATGCTTCACCCACAGATACCTTGAAATGGCACATGGGCACCCCCAGTACTCCATGTGCCTCATCCACACACCTCACTACACTCTGGCTAGCTCCCTGTGTACACTCCCTACAGTGGTTTGAATGGGCTTGGCAAAATTCTAGTAAGGACACATAGAAAGCCAACCAAATCTGTGGGCCAGGGAGAGACCTTAAACTTGAACTGAATCAGTGCCATTTGAAAAACAAAAGAGGTGCTTTCAGCACTCAGCCTGGTGTTTTATAGGATCCAGAGAAGGCATACAAGCATAAGAATGCTGTCCTAAGAGGTGGCAAGAAGCATGGAGTAAGTGTATTTGTAGAATGCCTGAGAAAGCCTCAGAATCTCTAGCAGGGCTGAGGGAAGGTATTTTTCCCTTGAAGGCATTGAGACTGGCAGAAGGGACTCTTCCTTCAAATGAGCAGACAGCAATGCAAAACCCTAAGGAACATGAGAAATCAAGGATACATGACAACACCTAAGAAATGCAATAATCATCCTGTAGCCAAACACAAAGACATGGAGACCTCCAATTTATGAAAGAATTCAAAATAGATGTTTGAAGGAAACTCAATGAGCCACAAGAACACACAGAAAGACAATTTAATACAATTAGGAAAAGAATGCACAAACAAAATCAATAGTTTAACAAAGAAACAGAAATCATAAAAATGAACCAAACAGAAGTTCTGGAGCTGAAGAATACGAGTGAAATGAAAAATGTAATAGAGTATCAATATCAGACTTGATCAAGTAGAAGAAAGAATCAATGAAATTGAAGATAGGAACTTTGAAACTATTCAGTCAGAGTAGAACAAAGGAAAAAGAATGAAAAAGAGTGAAGAAAGCCTATGTGATTTATGGGATACCATCAAAAGCACCAATTTGAAAATCATTGGAGTTCCAAAAGGAGAAAAGAGGGAGAAGAGGGTAGAAAGCTTATTTAAAGAAATAATAGCTGAGAATCCCCCAAATCTAGGGAATATTCTTCAGGAGGAACATAGGTCCTCAACCAAAATCAACTTAAGGAGATCCTCTCCAAGACACAGTATAATAAAACTGTGAAAAATCAAAGACAGAATCTTAAAAGCAGCAAGAGAAAAAAAGATTGTAACTTACAAGGTAACCCCAATTAGCATATTGGTGGATTTCTCAGCAGAAATCTTACAGGCCAGAAGAGAATGGAATGAGAAAAAAATGCCAACAAAGAATACTTTACCCATCACAGCTGTACTTTAGGGGCTGGCCCCATGGTGTAGTGGTTAAGTCCACGTACTCCACTTCCGTAGCCCGGGGTTCATGGATTTGGATTCCAGGCATGGACTTATGCACTGCTCCTTAAGTCATGCTGAAGCAGTGTACCACATACAAAATAGAGGAAGATTGGCACAGATGTTAGCTCAGGGCCAGTCTTCCTTACCAAAAACAAAACAAAGCAAAACAACCCAAAAAGGCAAGACATAAGTGTTGGTGAGGATGCAGAGTAAAGGGAACACTTAGGCACTGTTGGTGAATATTTACATTTGAACAGTCACTGTGGAAAACAGTATGGAGGTTCCTCAAGAAATTAAAAGTAGAACTACTATATGACCCAGCAATCTCACTTCTGGGTATATGTGACATAAGTCAGATAGAGAAAGACAAATACTGTGTGATACCACTGATATCTGGAATCTATGAAATCCAAACTCATAGAAACAGAGAGTAGAATGGTGGTTATCAGGACCTCAGCCAGGGGGAGGTGGAGGAAATGGGGAGATTTTGGTCAAAGGGTAGAAACTTCCAGTTATATGACGAATCAGTTCTGGGGATCTATTTTACAGCATGCTGATGATAGGTAATAATACTCTATGCTATACTTTAAAGTTTCTAAGAGAGTAAATCTTAAATGCTCTCACCACCCAAAATTAATGGGAATTATGTGATGTGATGTAGGTGCTAGCTAACACTACAGTGGTAATCATATTGCAATATATTAAGTGTAATATATCAACTCCTTTTACACCTTAAATTTACACAATGTAATATGTCAATTATATCTAGATAAATCTGGAAAAAAAATTTTAAAAACTATACCTAGGTTCATTATAGTCAAACTGCTGAAAAACAAAGATAAAGAGAAAATTGTTTAAATCAGAAAAAAAGGACATAATCAATTAGTGTAACAATGTCAGTACGATTAGTAATTTTTCATAATATTCAATGGAAACTAGAAGACAATAGAATGAAATCTTGAAAGTGCTGAAATTAAAGAAAAAAGCAACCTAGAATTCAATATCCAGCAACAACATCCTTCAAAATTAAAGCAAAATAATTTTCAGATAAACAAAAGTTGAGAGAATGTATTGCCAGCAAAACTACATTATAAAATTTACAAAAAGAAATCCCTCTTATTAAAACAAAGTGATACTAGAAGGAAATTTGAAACTATGAGAAGATTCTACAAGAAGAATCTACAAGAAGAGCACTAGGAATGTCAAATATGTAAGTAAATTTAGAAATCTATTTTTAGTTCTTAATTTTTAAAAAGAGAACTTGGTGTTTGACACAAATAATTATGCATTATGAGATTTTAGTATATGTAAAAATAAATTATATGACAACAATAATCAAAAAAATTGGAAGAATAAACTAATCACCCAATTTCAGGTTCATACAGACATGAATTGGTATATTATTAATTCAAAGTATTCTTTGATAAGATTGCATATTGTAATCCTTAGAGTAACCACTAAAATATAGTGTAAAAACATATAGCTAATCAGCTAGCAGAGGAAATAAAATGGAATATGAGAAGGGGAGGGAGGAAAGGAGAAGGAGAGAGACTTTTGACTAACCCATAAAAAAGCGCAAGAGCACAAAGATTTAAGAAAGGAGAAGAAATACCAAAGGGTAGACTCAAAACGATCCATGATTGATGTGCATGGTGAAACAATGCAATAAAAAAAGCAGGATTCACAGATTATATAAAAACAAGTCCCTATTATAGGTCGATTAGAGAGATTCACTCTAAATATGAAGGCACAGATAAGTTTAAAGTGTATACCATTTGTGCAGAAATAAAGTAACACGGCAGGCCTAAGATTGCTATCTTTTGAAAGGTTCAGTTGCAAGACTGGCCCTTGACTGATGTCTGGAAACTTGGATTTCTGGACTGTTCTCACTATTCCATAACTGATAGGGTAGTTTACTGCACCTAAACTGTTTGTGCAAACAATGTGGTTTATGCTGAATGTCTGCTTTCCTTCTGGTGATCCTGAATTTTGTTACGTACTGGGCAGAGATTGCTGATGTGACAAGCCCCCAATAAAATATCTGGGCACTGAATCTCTAACAAGCTTCCCTGGTACATACTTCATGCATATTGTCACAATTTGATCCTGGAAGAACTAAGCAAATTCTGTGTGATTCCACTCTGAAAGGACTCTTGGGAGTTTGCACCTCATTTCCTCTGGACTTTTCCCCAATGCTTTTCCGCTTTGCTAATTTTTCTTTGTATCCTGTTACTGTAATGAATCATAATGGCAAGTACAACTATATGCTGCATCCTGTGAGTCCTCCTAGCAAATCAATGAAACTTGGGGTGCTCTTGGGGAACTCTGACTCTCCATTAAAACAGAAATCATAGGAAAGCTAGAGTGATTATATTAATATCAGGTAGTATAGAGTTCAAGACAAATTGTATTACTAGATATAAAAGGGAGAATTTATAATAATAAAAAAGTCAGTTCATCAGGAAACCATGTACATGAACTGAAGAAGAGAGCATCAAAACATATAAAGCAAGGTTAGTGTGAAGGTTAAAAGCTAAGAGTAGTAAAAATAACTATGATTACAATAACTGATTAAGGGATACACAAGATAAAAAGATATAAAATGTGACATCAAAAGCAAAACGTAGGAGGGGAAAGTAAAAATGTTCAGCTTTAGAATGGGATCAAACTTAAGTTGTTATCAACTGAAAACAGACTGCTAAAGATATAAATTGCTCTGTGTAAACCTCATGATAACCAGAAAGCAAAAACCTATAGTAAATACACAAAAGATCAAGAAAATGGAATATAAGCATGCCACTAAATAAAACCACAAAGAAACAAAACAAGAAGAAAAGAAAGGAGAGGAACTACAAAAACAGCCAGAAAACAATTAATAAAATGGCACTACAAACATGCCTATCAAGGATTACTGTAAATGTAAGTGGACTAAATTCTCCAACCAAAAGATATAGAATGACACTGAACCACTCTCTTACACCATACACAAAAATTAACTGAAAGTGGATTAAACACCTTAATATAAGACCTGAAACCATAAAACTCCTACAAGAAAACATGGGAGGTAAGCTCCTTCATGTAGGTCTTGGCAGTGATTTTTCTTTTATCTGACACCAAAAACAAAAGTAACAAAAGCAAAAATAAACAAGTGGGACTACACCAAACTAAAAAACTTCTGTACAGCAAAGGAGATCATCAATAAAATGAAATGGCAACCTACTGAATGGGAGAAAATATTTTCAAATCATATATCTGATAAATGGCCAATATCTAAAATACATAAATAACTCATAAAATTCAATAAGCAAAAACCAAACAATCCAATTAAAAAATGGGCAGAAGATCTGAACAGACATTTTTTTAAAGGCAAACAGATGGTCAACAAATACATGTAAAGATGCTGAACATCATTAGTCATCAAGGAAATAAAAATCAAAGCCACAATGAGATAAATGGTTTGTGAATATTTTCTCCCAGTTGATGGGCTGTCTTTCTGTTTTGTTCATGGTTTCCTTTGCTTTGCAGAAGCTTTTTAGTCTGATGTAGTCCCATTTGTTAACTTTCTCTTCTGTTTCCCTTGCCCAAGTAGACATGGTATTCAAAAGGATGTTTCTAAGAACAATATCAAAGAGTGTACTGCCTATATTTTCTTCTAGGAGTTTTATGGTTTCAAGTCTTACATTCAAATCTTTAATCCATTTTGAGTTAATTTTTGTGTATGGTGTAAGATAATGGTCTACTTTCATTCTTTTACATGTGGCTGCCCAGTTTTCCCAATACCATTTATTGAGGAGACTTTACTTTCTCCCTTGTATGTTCTGGGCTCTTTTGTCAAAGATTAACTGTCCATAGATGTGTAGTTTTATTTCTGGGCTTTCAATTCTGATCCATTGATCTGCTTGTCTGTTTTGGTGCCAGTACCATGCTGTTTCCATTACTACAGCTTTGTAGTATATTTTGAAGTCATGGATCATGATGCCTACAGCTTTGTTCTTTTTCCTCAGGACTGCTTTGGCTATTTGTGGTCTTTTGTTGTTCCATATAAATTTTTGGATTCTTTGTTCTATGTCTGTGAAGAACGTCATTAGGATTCTGATTGGGATTGCATTGAATCTGTAGATTGCTTTAGGTAGTATGGACATTTTAATCATGTTTATTCTTCTGACCCATGAACATGGAATATCTTTCCATTTCTTTATGTCTTCTTCGATTTCTTTCAATAACGTCTTATAGTTTTCAGTGTACAGGTCTTTCACCCCTTTGGTTAAGTTTATTCCTAGGTATTTTATTCTTTTTGTTGTGATTGTAAATGGGACTGTATTCTTGATTTCTCTTTCTGCTAGTTCATTGTTAGTGTATAGGAATGCAACCGATTTTTTAAAATTGATTTTGTACCCTGAAACTTTGCTGGAGTTGTTGATTATTTCTAATGGTTTTCTTGTGGATTCTTTAGGGTTTTCTATATATACAAGCATGTCGTCTGCAAATAGTGAAAGTTTCACTTCTTCCTTTCCAAATTGGATTCCTTAAATTTCTTTTTTTGCCTGATTGCTCTGGCCAACACCTCCAGTACTGTGTTGAATAGGAGTGGTGACAGTGGGCACCATTGTATTGTTCCTTTTCTCAGAGGGATGGCTTTCAGTTTTTCCCCATCGAGTATGGTGTTGGCTGTGGGTTTGTCATATATGGCATTTATTATGTTGAGGTACTTTCCTTCTATACCTATTTTATTGAGAGTTTTTATCATAAATGGATGTTGGATCTTGTCAAATGCTTTCTCTGCATCTATTGAGATGAGCATATGATTCTTATTCCTCAGATTGTTAATGTGGTGTATCACATTGATTGATTTGCAGATGTTGAACCATCCCTGCATCCTTGGAATAAATCCGACTTGATCATGGAGAACAATCCTTTTAATGTATTACTGTATTTTATTTGCCAACATTTTGTTGAGGATTTTTACATATAAGTTCATCAGTGATGTTGGTCTGTAGTTTTCTTTTTTTGTGTTATCCTTTTCTGATTTTGGTATCAGGGTAATGCTGGCATTGTAAAATGAGTTAGGAAGCATCCCTTCCTCTTTGATATTTTTGGAAGAGTTTGAGAAGGATGGCTATTAAAATTTCTTTGAATGTTTGGTAGAATTCACCAGAGAAGCCATCCGGTCTTAAATTTTGTTTATTTGAAGGTTTTTGATTACTGTTTCAATCTCTTTACTACTGTTTGGTTTATTCAGATTCTCTATTTCTTCTAGAGCCAGTTTTGGGAGGTTGTATGATTCTAAGAATTTTTCTATTTCTTCTAGGTTATCCAATTTGTTGGTGTATAGGTTTTTATAATACTTCCTTATAATCCTTTGTGTTTCTGTGATATTCATTGTAATTTCTCCTTTTTCGTTTCTGATTTTATTTATTTGGGTCTTCTCTCCTTTTCTCTTAGAGAGCCTAGCTATGGATATGTCAATTTTCTGTATTTTTTCCAAGAACAAGATCTTAGTTTCATTGATATTTTCCGTTGCCTTTTTTTTTTAATTTTTATTTTTTTCGGATGTACATCATATCTCAAATTCTGTGTACATTACCTCATGTTCACCACCCGAATGCTAATTATACTGCATCCCCTCACATGTGAGCCTAATCACCCCTTTTGCCCTCCCCCCTCCCCCCTTCCCCAATGGTAACCACCAGTCCAATCTCCAATGCTATGTGGTTTTGTGTCTTTTTGTCGTTTTTATCTTCTACTTATGAGTGAGATCATATGGTATTTGGCTTTCTCCATCTGACTTATTTCACTTAGCATAATACTCTCAAGGTCCACCCATGCTGTCACAAGTGGCAAGATTTCATCATTTTTATATAGCTGAGTAGTATTCTATTGTGTATATATACCACATCTTCTTTATCCATTCATCCCTTAATGGGTGCTTAGGCTGTTTCTCAGTCTTGGCTACTGTGCATAATGCTGCAACGAACATAAAGGTGCATATATCTTTACACATTTATGTTTCTGTGTTCTCTGGATAAATACTCAGAAGTGGAAGAACTGAATCGTATGGTAGTTCTATTCTTAGATTTTTGAGGACGCTCCATACTGTTTTCCATAGTGGCTGTACCAGTTTACACTCCCACCAGCAGTGTATGAGAATTCCATTTTCTCCAGATCGTCTCCAACACTCTTTATTTCTTGTCTTGTTAATTATAGCCATTCTGACAGACATGAGGTGATATTTCATTGTAGTTTTGATTTACATTTCCCTAATAATTAGTGATGTTGAACATGTTTTCATATGCCTGTTGGCCATCTGTATATCTTCTTTGGAAAAATGTCTCTTCAGATCTTTTGACCATTTTTTGATTGAGTTGTTCGTTTCTTTGTTGTTGAGATGTATGAATTCGTTATATAGTATTTATATAGTTTGGATATTAACCCTTTATCAAATATATGGTTTGAAAATATTTTTTCCCAATTTTAAGTCGTTTTTTTGTTTTGTTGATGGTTTCCTTTGCTGTGAAGAAGCTCTTTAGTTTGATATATCCCATTTGCTTATTTTTTATTTTGCTTCCCTTGCCTGGTGAGACATGGAATTCGAAAATCTTCTTGTGCTTTATATTGTTTAATTTGGGGTAATTTTAGTGGACTATTTCAGTTAGTACTATTTCCTCCACAGTGTGAAGCCTCTGATGTCTCTTCTCAGAAGGCACAGCCTTGGGTATGTGCACAGTCACTCTTGGAAAATGATGGTTTTATCAAGGCTCTATTTAAATATCCCTTTTCCTGATATCTTTGTTAAGCTTTTTATCTTTTGGCATCCTACTCAGCTGTTAGTCTCCACTAATTGATGCTTGATTAGTTTATTATTTTCTACAATGCCTTGGGGCATAAACTACTCCACAATATGATCTAACTATATAAATATCACTTTATAGGGGTAGATTTTGAGATCAAGTTGACCTTTATTCTAACCGGAGAAAGATTCTACTTAGCTATCTCCCTGGGTGTCTCTTAGCTACTAGCTAGCATGTGATTTAGCTTATTGGTCTCATGGAGCTACCATCTGTCTCTTGCTTACTAAAAAAAAAAAAACTCCATTCTTTTCTAGAGCACGATTAAGGTTGAACTTCTCCACACTCTGCTACAAATATAGTCAGTTACCTTATGGAAAGCTTCTGAACTCTATTTCTATGGACTGCTTTGTTCTCTTCACAAAGCCTCTGTGATACCGCTCTGGAGCTTGAGCAAGGCCAGTGGCATGTTTCTCTCTTAGCAATACACCTGCTTTATATGTATGGCACTTGGCAGGGGTGGTAGCCTCTGTTATTCTCTGCTTACCTCTCCTGGAAAGGAAACTCCACCCTAAGAGTGAGAAGGACAATTGATGCCCAAATATTCTCTATCTGCCATGCTTGGCTAAGCCCTCTGTCCCGCAGCTCTGTGTTGTATAGAAAAAGGGAGCTCCTGACCTCTCAGTTGCACTCACCTGTAATTTAGCCTCTGCTCAGAATCTGAGTAATAGAAAATGATGGTGGCCTGAACCTTCCAGGGTCTTACCATAGCCCTTGACTGGGAGCTTGAAAGATAGTGAGTCTCACTTTTTTGTCCATACCTGCTTGGAGTGGAGTCTCTATCACAGTGAGATGGGGGGTAGGAAGAAGAGAAGATTATAGCTCAAGTGCCAGAGACTCTTGCTGTTCTTACTAACATTTTCTTGAAAAAATGTTTTTTTCATTTTCTATATGCCTCCTTTGGAATAGCATATGTCCTTTAAGACAATTTCCAAAACTTTAATGCCACCCCACAACACATGCACACATAGCACTTGCCATCTCTCTCACTCATTTTGCAATGGATGCTCCTTAGGAGATCTTTTTTCAGTTTTTTTTTTTTATACTATACATAGATATTTCCATGAATAACAAAATCTTATTCTCATGGTTGAAGACTTCGGCTTTATGAAAAATAAGGTAAATTAATTTTTGCCTCTAGAAGAAACTTAAAATATAATAGTTCATTGAAAATAAAAGGGAGAGCACATTATGAAATTCATTAAGTTTTAGCCTTGACTGGGAGTTTGCATCTTCTTCTCTTAGCTTAATTTTGCTGATGTGTTTGTAAAGGCTAGGGCTGCATCTGTGACTGTAACCAGACAGCGCTCTTCTCAATAGGCCTTTCAAGGCCACAGAGGGTGTGCAAAAGCCAGTGTGCTAGTTCTTGTAATACTGTGTTTTTATATATGTTATCTAATTTAATTCTTACGAACGTTCTGTATGTCAATATTATTATGTCTAATTCACAAACAAACAAGCTCAGAGAAGTTAAAAACCAAAATGTAAAAACAATAATTTATAACATTTGCAGAAGAATCCAGGATACGATTTTGATGTTCATTGGGTAAGGTAGGATTTATTCAATTATACACAAAGAAAGTACACAACAAAAATGAGAAAGAGTGATAACTTGACCACCCTAAACTTAAATTTTTCTTCACTATAAGCCATTAATATAAAGTTAAAAGAAAGTCATAAATTCATAGAAGCCATTTTCAGTGTATATTACTGGCAGAATGCAAAGAGAACACTTCTAAATTAATAAGATAAAGATAAACAAATCAATAAAAATGGGCAATGTATATGAATAGGTAACTCAAAGAAAAATAATGGTCAATACACATGTAAAACATGCTCAAGTTCATTAGTAATCAAGTTAATGCAAATTTAAAAGTGAAGTTACCATTTCAAATCCATATAGTTGGCCCTCCAAAAAATTAGTCAGGCAATAAATATTGGCAATGATGTACAGAAAGAGAAAGTCTAACATAATAAATGTGGGAGTATAAATTGGTACAACTATTCTCAAGAGTAATTTGATAATATCTAGTGAAGTTCAAGATGCACATATCTAACAACTTGAGATTTCCACTTCTCAATGAATTTCAATTTAACCTGTAAAAAACCTGAACATTTGCACAATGAAAAGTGCATATTCATTGTGAGACTCTTGGTGACAGAAAAATAAATCTATACCTTCAACTTAAAAGAGTGTTTAACACACAGTAAACATTCCATAAATATTTGCTGAAAGAATAAGTGAGCCTAAAAAAATCAATTGGAAAGTGAATAAATATATTTTCTATATATATCCAATGAAATCTGTCCAGCAGTGAAAATGAATGAACTAGATCAATGCATCAATATGAATAAATCTTTAACACAACATTAGACAAAGTATACAAGTTGCATATTTAAGGAGAGTCTGAAATCACTGAAGCAATTTATTATATCACTAATAAATACACAGATATATTAGTTATTACACAAACTTACATATGTATGAATGATGAGTATAAAATTCAATACAGTTCAATAGAGCCATCACCTATGAGGAGGAAGATAAGTGAGATAGATGAGGGGTACATGTGGCACAGTAACTGTGTTTGTAACATTTTATTTATTTTAAAAATAATTTGAAATTAATATGAACAGTATTAAAAATCTTGAAGTTGGTACACGGTTATTTATAATATTATTTTCTATATGTGCTGCATTTTAAATGTTTTATAATAAAATCATGTTGGAAATTATGAAATAATTTTATATTTTAACCTGTAAAAGAGAAAACTGAAGGTAAATATTATAGTAACTTCAAATATTAGGAAATTGTCATATAGAATAATGACCAGACTCATTCTGTGTTAATCTCAGTGGTAGAACAGAAAATAAAAGCTCAAAATTACATGGAGAAAAACGACAACACAAAAGAAGAAGTTTTAAATATCTTGAGCAGTAGAAAGGTGTGATCGTTGTCTCTACTCTTTGAGCTCCTACTCATTTTTGTTTTGATTGACTCAATTTTTTACTTTCAGTTTACTGTTTCAGCATATTTAATTGGTCACAGTTCTAACATGGGCATATTTTCTCAATAACATTCATGTGCCTTTTGATCACTACTAACAACTTTCTGTCCAAATTAACCCTGGAGATTTCAAGAATATGTAATACAAAGGCTCTTAGTCTACGTAAGTGCATATTGAGCTCCTACTCTTTAAGTAGAAACTTTTAGGGATGCTATAGCAGGAATTTCTGTACTGGATGGAAGGCTGTCTTAAAACTTTTAAGATTATCCTCTGTGTCTCTATAATTTGACTAAAAGAAGATAATTGATCATCCTCAAGTGGAAACCAGGGGATTTGCTACAACTCAAAATATTGTAGCTTCTGTGACTCTTTGATTTTAAATTGTATTGATGACTTGACAGCATGCTAATGTATTTTGTGGCCAGGAGCTATGTCAACTATTCAATTAACAGAAGAAAGTTTCAAATCATCTTGATGGGCTGAATTATGTGGTCCAAAATAACAGTAACAAATATAAATAATAGATAATTATATACATAAATAAGACATAAAAGATTTACACAGGATACAATAAAAAAATCTGCACAATACAAAACAAGAAATATTTTCCTTAGCAGTTGTAAAAAAGACAATGGTGAGCTCTATATCAGTCAAAGATGGAAAGAATGCCAAAGTGATCATTCCAGTCCTAGTTTACATTAATAGATATTGATGTCTAGAAAATGGAATTGATGGTACCACAGTTTTAGATGACACACTTTGAAAAGTATGAAGCCAGAGAATAACCAAATGGCAAGAGTATTGACAGCACTGATACATGAAGAAAAATTAAAGGGACTACAGAAATTGGAGAAGATAAATTGAAAGGTAAAGGCAAACAATAGTTCTTTTAAAAGATAAGAGTGTTCTCATGTGGAAGAAGAATTAGTTTCAAGACTGATAGTTATTTCAGATCAATTTAAAGAAAAAGATGTTCTAAATATATAAAGATATACTAACATGGAAAGGGCAACCTTGTGACATAGTGAGCTCTTGATCATAGAGGGTATTTAAGCAGATACTGGATGACTATTTTCAGGGTTGTTGTTAAAAAATATTCATGAATCAAGTATAATTCTCCTCAAAATAATAGGTGTCTGTTACCTAATATTGCCACCCAAAATAAAAGTACACTATATGAAGGCCTAGAAGACTATGATTTATGTAAATCATGGAACAATTACATCTTGCCTTACCAAATTGTGTTTGTTTTAAAAATAAGTAATCAATTTATTGTTTTAGCAAAAAATAAATACATATACATAATTTAAGCAATAAAAAATGTACAGAGATATAAAAAGTCATCATCATGATAGCATGAGATGATCCTTTTGTCTCTCTCCTTCAATCCACAGCAAGTAAAGCATCCATAACCCAACAAGGACAACATCACCCAACATACCAGGAGGTTGGAGAGATTCCACATATTGATATATACATAGGTGGATGTATTGGAGCACATAGAAAGCAAACCAGGGTAATAACACCACCTAACATAGGAGCACCAAAATACATAAAGCAATCATTAACAGCCCTAAAGGGAGAAATTGACAGAAACACAATAATAGTAGGAGACTTTAATACCCCACTTGCATCAATGGATAGATCATCTAGACAGAAAGTCAACAAGGAAACATCAGCCTTAAATGAAATGTTAGACCAGATGGACTTAACAAGTATATATAGAGCATTCCATCCAAAAGCATCAGAATACACATTCTTCTCAAGGTTTCATGAAACATTCTCAAGGATAGACCACATGTTAGGAAACAAGAGAAGTTTCAATAAATTTAGGAGATTGAAATCACAGCAAGCATCCTTTCTGACCACAATGGTATGAAACTAAAAATCAAATACAAGAAGAAAACTGGAAAAGTCACAAATGTGTGGAAACTAAATAACATGCTACCAAGCAGCTATTCCTTCAATGAAGAAACCAAAAGAGAAATAAAAAAATACCTGAGACAAGTGAAATCAAAAAAGGACATCCCCAAATCTGGAGGTTGTAGCAAAAGTGGTACAAAAAGGGAAGTTTATAGTAATACAGGCTGACCTCAAGAAATAAGAAAAAATTCAAATGAATACTCTAACATTACACATAAAGGAACTAGAAAAAGAAGAAAAAACAAAACACAAACTCAGTAGAAGGAAGGAAATAATAAAAATCAGAGTGGAAATAAATGAAATAGAGACTAAAAAGACGATAGAAAAGATCAATGAAATTAAGAGCTGATTCTTTGAAAAGATAAACAAAATGGACAAACCCTTAGCAAGACTCAGTAAGAAAAAAAGAGACAGGGCTCAAATAAATAAAATCAGAAATGAAAGAGGAGAAATTATAATGAATACCACAAAAATACAAAAGATTATAAGTGAACACTATGGAAAGCTTTACACCAACAAATTGGATAACCTAGAAGAAACAGATAAACTCTTTGAATCATACAACCTCCCAAAACTGAATCAAGAAGCAATAGAGCATCTAAATAGATGAATCACTAGTAAGGAGGTTTAAACAGTAAGCAAAAACCTAAAAAGTAAAACTCCAAGACCAGATGGCTTCTCTGGAGAATTCTACCAAACATTCAAAGAAAATGTAATACCTATCTTTCTCAATCTCTTCTTAAAAATTAAAGAGGACAGAACACTTCCTAACACATTTTACAAGGCCAACATTACCCTGATACTAAAGCCAGCCAAGGACAACACAAAAAAAGAAAATTTCAGGCCAATATTGCTGATGAAGATAGATACAAAAATCCTCAACAAAACATTAGCAAATTGAATAAAACAATACATTAAATAGACTATACACTGCAATCAAGTGAGATTCATCCTAGGGATGCAAGGATGGTTCAACATCCACAAATCAATCAATGTGATACACCACACTAACAAAATGAAAAATAAAAATCACATGATCATCTCAATACATGCAGAGAAAGCATTGAGAAGATTCAGCATCAATATATGATATAAACTCTGAATAAACAAGTCTAGAAAGAAAGTAACTCAACATAATAAAGGCCATATATGAAAACCCACGGATATTATCATATTCAGCAGTGAAAACCTGAAAGCCATCCCTCTAACAACAGAAACAAGACAAGGATGCCCACTCTCACCACTCTTATTCACATAGTGTTGAAAGTCCTAGCCAGAAAAATTAGGTAAGAAAAAGAAATAAAAGTGATCCAAATTGTAAAGGAAGAGGTAAAATTGTCACTATTTTGCAGATGATACGATTTTATACATAGAAAACCCTAAAGCATCCACCAAAAACTATTAGAAATAATATACAAATACAATAGAGTTATAAGGTACAAAATCAACATACAGAAATTGGGTGCATATCTATACACTAACAGTGAACTAGCAGAAAGAGAAATCAAGAAAGCAATCCCAGTTACAATGACACAAAAAGAATAAAGTACCTAGGAATAAATTTAACCAAGGAGATGAAAGTCCATACACTGAAAACTATAAGACATTGAAAGAAATAAAAAAAGATACAGAGAAATGGAAATATATTCTGTGCTCATGGATTAAGGAATTAACATAGCTAAAATGTCCATATTAACTAAAGCAGTCTACAGATTCACTGCAATCCCTATCAGAATTACAATGACATTTTTCACGGAAATAGAACAAAGAATGCTAAAATTTACATTGAACAAGAAAAGACTCCAAATAACCAAAACAATCTTGAGAAAAAAGAACAAAACTGGAGGTATCACATGCTATGCTTTCAAAGTATACTATAAAGTTATAGTAATCAAAATAGCATGGTACTGGCATAAAATCAGACACACAGATCAATGAAACAGAATTCAGAGCCCAGAAATAAGCCCACACATATATGGACAGATAACTTTTGACAAAGGAGCCAAAAACATCCAATGGAGACAGCAAAGTCTCTTCAAAGATGGCACTGAGAAAACTGGACGGCCACATGCAAAAAAATGAAACTAGACCACTATTTTACACCATATGCAACAATTAACTCAAAATGAATTAGAGATTTGAATGTAAGACCTGAACCCATAAACCTTCTAGAAGAAAATATAGGCAGTATGCTCTTTGACATCAGTCTTAGCAATATCTATTTGAATACATCTCCTCAGGCAAGGGAAACAAAAGCAAAACTAAACAAATGGGACTACCTCAAACTAAAAAAAATCTTTGCGTAGCAAAGTAAACCGTCAACAAAACAAAAAGACACCCTACCAGTTTAGAGAAGATATTTGCAAATCATGTATCGTATAGAGGGTTAATATCCAAAATATATAAATGGTTCATGCAATTCAACAACAACAACAAAACAACAAAAAAAACCCAACTCAATTAAAACATGGGATTTGAACAGACATTTTTCCAAAGAAGACATCCAGGCAGCCAACAGGTACATGAAAAGACCTTCAACATCATTAATTATTAGGGAAATCCAAATAAAAACCAAAATGAGATATCACCCCACGCTATTATTAACAAGACAAGAAACGGCGTGTTGGATAACATGCGGAGAAAAGAGAACTTTCATACACTGCTGTTGGGAATGTAAATTGGTGCAGCCACCATAGAAAACAGTATGGATATTTCTCAAAAAATTAAAAATACAGCTAGCATATGGGGCTAGCTATTCTACTTCTCAGTATTTATCCAAAGAAAATGAAAACACTAATCTCAAAAGGGATGTGCACCCATATTTTCATTGCAGCATTATTTACAACAGACAATACATGGAAACAACCTAATTGTCCATTGACAGGTGAATAGATAATGAAAGTGTGGTATGTATATATACAATGGAATACTACTCAGCCATAGAAAAAAGAGGAAATCTTGCCATTTGCAACAACATGATGGACCTTGATTGTATTATGCTGAGTGAAATACATCATATGGAAAAAGACAAATAGTGTACAATTTCATTCATATGTGGAAGATAAAAACAACAACAAACAAACACATAGATACAGAGAACATATTGCTGGTTACCAGAGCAGAAGTGAGTTTGGGGAAGAGGAGAAGAGGTAATGGGAGACATCTGTAAGTGATGGATGGAATCTAAACTTTTGGTGGTGAACACAATGTAATGTATACAGAAGTTGAAATATAATGATGTACACCTGAAATTTACATAATGTTATAAACCAATGTTGTCTCAATAGGAAAAAAAGAAAAAATACACATGGAAAATATACATATATAAAGATTTTAAAAAGAAAATGTATGTAGAAAAATGCAAAAAACACACAGTATATTGTACCATGACAAAATATGCACACCAACTGAATATCATTCCAGGTAATGAATTAGATAGATGTAAAATAGATGGATAGATGGAGGGATAGACAGATAGATAGGTAGACAGATAGATAAGTTGACCATAAAAAATATTTTATAAATATTGGATCCTAACACATGCATTATTTAAAAACAATAAGTATTCAATATAAGTTTACATGAATTTAACAGAACCGGAAACTAAAATGAAACTGAAGAAAATCCTGAGGATTCAAATAAATGTTACTTGATCATAGGAAATTATTCCTTTGACTTATATCTCCCAGTTTCTCCCTGCCCCTAGCCCCTGGAATCCACCATTCTACTCTCTGCTTCTATGAGTTTGACTATTTTAGATTCCTCATAATATGTAATATTATATAGTATTTGTCCTTCTATGTCTGGCTTACTTCACTTAGCCTAAGTCTTAGAGATATACTTTACAGCATAGTGCTGACAGTGAACAATACTGTATTGTATACTTAAAAATTAGCTAAGAGGATAGATCTTACATTGTATTCTTATCACACACACAAAAATATTAACAGTAAAATGAAAGAGAATGAGGAAACTTTTGGAGATGATGGATATGTTTATGGCATAGATTGTGGTGATGGTTTTATGGACGTATACTCATCTCCAAACTCATCAAGTTGTATACTTTAATTATGTACAGCTCTTTGTATATCGATCACACCTCAATAAAGTGGTTTTTTAAAAAAGAAACTTTCTTCATATTTATCTCTAAATATAAGAAAATAGATTCTTAAAAAATTACTTCTTTTCATTTTGTATCTTTAATTCCTTTTCTATAGTTTATACAGTATCAGTTGGCCCTCTGCTATGTAAGTTAGACATTAAAATTCTTACATGTTATCCTACTTCCCTCTCTTCTTCCTGACTTGAGATTTATGTTACTATTTTTACACCACCAAGATTTATAGAATTTACATTCTCTTTTCCTACTACAATTTGCACAAGTTTCTACTTGTATGGTTTCTTCTTTATTTTGATTTATCTCTTAATGCACTTGGTTTCATCAGCAAGTGCGTTTTTTTAAGAAGCTTTTTATGAAGTTTCAGAAAGCTCCTTCAATTCTTTCATATTTTAGAATGCCCATTGCCTTCATGTTTCAACATTTCTTCTGGATACAGAATTTTTGGGTCACATTTTATTTCTTTTAGGAAAAAATATCTCTTTATCTTGAAGTTCAATCACTTAGCAATGAGTGTGACCATTCAGTATCAATTTTTCCTGCAACCTTTTATAACTCTTCATTTCATGGAAATTTACTTTTATTATATATTTTAATGATTTTTATAATCAATATGTTGAGTTCTTTACTTTAGGGGCACCAATTATCCACATAGGAGGTTTTCTTTGTCTTCCATCTCTATATTATTTCTGATTACTTGGTCTTTCACAGCTGCCTTCTCTAATTATCTTAAGCCTTTCTGTCCTGTTATTAATTTGATTTTTATCCATATCTGTTCTTTGCTCTTTCTAGTTTATTTATTAATTACATAAAGATGATTTATTATCTTACGTCAACAATCTCATTCTTTTCTCTCTTCATTTTATTTAATCCAAGTTGTTTTAGTGCACAAACCTTTGCAGTGACTTTCTTTGTGTTCCTTGGGTTATGTTTTCTTCCAGTATAGTTTGTTTCTCTGTTCTTCATATTGAAACTGTCTCACTTTTTCTCTTCTGTTGCTGTAACACATTGCCATAATTTTCATGCCAAATCATTTTAGCTTTTCCACACTATGGAATCCCTGTAACTTTGTCCAGATCTTCTTCTTTGCTTTCATATAATGTGGGTGACTTTAACTCTCTTGCCAATGCTTCTGAGAGTTAAATGTTTTCCCCAAAGAGCAGTTATTTGAGGCTGATCATTTTGTGTTCTAGCCGCTTTTTCTGTGGTCTGCAGTCACAGAGAGAAAAAAGGAGAATCCTGGGCTCAGCTTTTCTTTCCCAGATTTTGTTATATCTGCTGTACCAAGATGTACTCCACCTAGTTGTGAAGTGTATTCCATTTCCTTGATGTATTTTTCAACTTAAAACTTACTCCACTAATTGTCCATTTAGCCTTAAAATCTTCACTCTGTCAGAGAAAGTCAGTCCCATGACTTCCTATGATGTACATGTATCTCTCTAGCTTCTGTTTGCCCTAAGAAAGTCAATATAAGGTTACCCAATTAGTCTGCTTTTCCACATTTAGTAAAATTAGTGAAATGTCTCAGGTTTTTGTGAAAACACCATTATGGTTTGTAAAGTATAGGGATGGGTTGGACCTTGTCATGTTCCTGCTCTGCCACGTTATCACCTCTCTCTTTTCTTGGCTGCCACTTTTTGAAGCTAATTACATTGGGTTGTGCCTCTTTCCTTGTTTAAATTTTGCTAGCTTTTTCTTATTATTTTTAAAATTTTTTTCTTATTAATATTTTCTGGATTTTTTAAATTGTTCTTTTAATTAGGAATATGAGGAGACTCAGAGGAACAATATTCTTTTAGGCAGTTTTTTCTCTTCCATTTAAAACTGAAAATCTGAAGATTTGCTTTTATATGGTCTAAGTCTAGAATTACTAGGAAATGAGACAATGACTTTCTGCCCCATGGCTGAGTGAATTTTAAGAAAGTTTCATTGTAAATAGTACCTTCTGAACTGTTGAAAATTCTAAAGTTGCATTATCTATATTCTAAAGTTGCATTATCTATGAAAGCATGATATTTGGCTCCCATAGAAACAGTGGAACTCTGGATCACACAAAATTATATGAAAAGGATAGAATTTTCCCCAGTGAACATGTTTTAGCTGTGTAAATAATGTCAGAAGTCTTATTTAAGGCCACAGACCAAAAGATCTATAACGTTTCCTTGGAATAATTTATATTTATTTTTCATTATTATTTCATTTTGGCCTTATCCACTGTATTACTAATATCAAAATATTAAAATTTCTTCGTGAGATATCATTTTTGGTCTTTTAATATAACCTAATATGGCATTAATGTGAACAAATGGAAGAGCTCTACCACCTAATCATTTAAATTAGAGATGAAAAAGACGTATTGGTCATCTTGCCCAGCCTCTATTTTTTTCTAAATATATGCTTTGTTTTAATAAGAGTCATGGGTTTTGTGTGAAATAGAAAACACATTGATTTGGTTTTATACTGAAGGTTTAAATAAAAATTCAGCCCTAATGAGAGAATACAAAATCCTATTTTAAGTTTATGATCTTCAGCTGATTTTATGCATTATTACATTTTGTTTTCCTAGCAAAAATGTGTACATTCCTATCATTTTCTTCAGTGAGAAAGTGCTGTTTATAAGTTATTTCAAGGTCACCTAAGGCCTGACCCAGCAAAACTTCTGACAGGAAGACAGTGAGGTCTAATTGCATTTGGCATGATTCTTATACCCAATAACAAATTGTACTTCTGTGTAATTAATCTATAGGATACATATTGCTAGGCAGTGTGTTAGCAACCAAAAATGTGTAGCTTTTTAACTTCTCTCTCACATTGTTTTTCATCACTTTCTATTCTGTTCGGATATACCCAGAAAACCAGAAAAATTGGTTTAGATTGAACTTTCACTGGAGTAAATAGAAGTCTCTGAAACTGTGATTACATGTTATTTGTAAATATAAAGTCAGAATTAAGAGCCTAGATGTTCAAAGTTATATATGTGCCTATCAAACACAGAGGCGAAAACAGTCAAGAAATTATTTGTGATGTGTAATATCATTTAGGCAGTTAAAATGTAAGAAGAGAAGAAATGGATAGGGAGGGATTGGACAAATGATGTTAAAATAGGTCTAGGAAAATCTGGAGGTAAAGAAACAGTGCATGTAATAAAAAGTATTATCCTAAAGAACTAGACATAATCTGGTGGGAAACTGGTGTTTTATGACTTTTATCTTAAAATTACATGTGTTCTAGTATAATAATAATATGCTTTTGACTTATAAATTGTTTTACTGTGTAAATTTTATTCTTCATACATAATAGATGCACAAAGAGAAGAAATGTTTTATGAATTGGTCTCCTAAATAATAAATAAATTGCTTACTTTGTTTGATCAGCCTTGATGTTTCTGCATGCTGTGCACTAGAGAAGTACGCAAACATTTTAATATGATGGAAAATCCCAATTTATCTTTTTAAAATTGGCAACGTTATGAGTCAAAAACATGATAAAACACCACAGTTTATTTCTAAATGTTTTGCATTTTAATATGGTTGAAGTTAAGGCGGTAAGTAATTTCAGAGATTTTCCCTTGAGCTACATAGTTCTTTTCATATGTAATTATTCTCTGAGTGCATTAGATAATGCTATGGTTCCCACAGCTGTATACACACCTATAAATCATTAATGAGGCAGTTAACTGAAACAAAACTATAAAAGATTTGCATTACCCGGCAGAACCCTGCTTTAATTGACTTCTAGTTATTTACAATTAATTTTTCCTTTTGGAATAATGATTGCAAGTAATTTAGGATTCTTTTATTCACATAGAAATTAGATGTTGTCTAGTCATCAAAAATTTTTTTCCTATGTAACAGAGACTCTCTCAGTGACCAATATGGGGCCTGAGGTAATATTTTTTACTAGATTAAACCCCATCCCACTCTCCATTTCTACCATCTCTGTTTGCCTCCCTCCCATTTAAAAGGGCAGGAACAATTGGGAGAGTCCAGAAATGAAAAGAAAACACATTTGCTCAAAAACGGGATAAGGAGAATGAGCACAGTGAAACATACTTTTAAGGGTATGTTACTTGATTCTTCATGTTTTTGAAGGACTTTTCCTTGATTCTTAATTCTTGAAAAGAATTCAGTGTTAACAGTGAAAACCAAATAAAGTTTTTTGAATGTATTTTATGTAAGTATAAATGATTCATAATACTATGTGATAATGAGAGATGTCTATAATTACACTTCAATTATAGTAAAAAATGCTTCGACATTTATCAACTCATTTTACATTGCTCTACTTGTCATATTGTAATGGTATTATTGATTTGCCACACTTTCATATTACTTCTCTGCAAATCATCATCTGCCAAATACTGATATGCAACAAACAGTCTATTGATGCCAAAAGAATTGTTTCTTTCCTTGTTTTACACACAGCAATGATAGAAACATCATGGAAAATCAAAGAGAGAGAGAGAGAGGCTTAATTATCATTAATAAAGGCTGAAAGAAATTATCCAAATAATCAAGACTCTTACGGCAGTTTCAATATAAATTCTAAAAAAAAATGATTTTCCTTTTAAAGTTTGTTCTTAATGATTATCACTATGAATGAAATACGGTTCCCAAATTTCCATCCACTTAAAGGTAAACTAGTCTGTCATTTGACCAACAAAATAGTGGTTTCCTCTTTAGTCGCTCCGGCAGCTCAGAGACTCTTTTAGAGAATCAGAAGTCTAGTTAGGCTGCTTCTTAGTTTAAGGATACTGTTATTAACATCCCATCCTGGAAATTCAAGTGAAATATCCAAACTTTTAGACGTTAAATGGAGGCCATCACGGATGCAAAGAATTTCCTAAGGTGAAGAGAGTGGACAGGAGAATTGCTTTACTTCATAAATATCAGCATTCCACCACCATCATGAATATCTAGACAGTGAGTTTGTTTCCTTTCCTTGGTAATAATTTGCAATTCAGTTAACAGAAGAGTAAACATTTGAAACAATAGTAATTATCTTTGAGTGGAAAAATATAAAAACATCATTTTAAGAAGGGCTGCTCTAGAAAAAAGTGTGAAGTAAACAATCTTTGTCATCATTTCTCCCAATTTTTCCATTCGAAATCCTTCACTTGGACTCGGTAGTGACCTTATCCTCATTATCTGCATGTTTGATTCCTTGTAAACTTTCTCCCATAATTTGTTTTATTAGTAAGAATAACAGTTAAAATTATTGTACTTTTTAAACTATTTTATGGAGAACATAATGGTTTATAACATTGCGTGATTTCAGGTGTACATTATTATTTATCAATTTCTGTATAAACTGCATTGTGCTCACCATCAGTAGCTTAATTTTTATCCTTCACCATATATATGTGTCCCTTTACCCCTTTTTCCCACCTGCAAACCCTGTTCCCCTCTGGTAACCACTAATCTGTTCTCTTTACACATTTCTTCATCCTCCACACATGAGTGAAATCAGGCACCATTTGTCTTTTGCTGTCTGGCTTATTTTGCTTAATACCATACCCTCAAGGTCCATCCATGTTGTTGCAAATGGGATGATTTTTGCCTTTTTTATGGCTGAGTAGTATTCCATTATGTGTGTGTATGTATGTATGTATGTATATATATACCTCGCATCTTCTTTATCCATTGATCTGTAGGGCACTTCGTTGCTTCCATGTCTTGGATATTGTGAATAATGCTGCAATGAACATAGGGATGCCTAAATCTCTTTGGATTGTTGATTTCAAGTTTTCAAATTCTTTGGATAAACACCCAGTAGTTGGATGGCTGGATCATATGGTGTTTCTATTTTTAATTTTTTGAGAAATCACCATACTGTTTTCCATAGTGGCTGCACCAGTTTGCATTCCTACCAGCAGTGCATGAGAGTTCCCTTTTCTCAACATCCTCTCTAACATTTGTTATTTTTTGTCTTGGTAATTATAACCATTCTGACAGGTATGAGGTGATATCTCATTGTAGTTTTGATTTGCATTTCCCTAATGACTAGTGATGAACATCTTTTCAAGTGGCTATTGGCCATCTGTATATTTTAGGAAAATTGTTCATATCCTCTGCCAGTTTTTTGATTGGGTTGTTTGTTTTCTTGTTGTTGAGTTCTATGAGTTCTTTACATATTTTGGAAATTAACCTCTTGTCAGATATATGATTTGAAAATATTTTCTCCCAGTTGGTGGGCTGTCTTTTTGTTTTGTTCTTGGTTTCCTTTGCCTTGCGGAAGATTTTAGTGTGATGTAGTCCTATTTATTTTTTTCTTTTGTTTCTCTTGCTTGAGTAGACATGATATTCGAAAAGATGCTGATAAGACCAATGTCAGAGTGTACTGCCTATATATTCTTCTAGGAGTTTTATGGTTTTAGTTCTTACATTCAAGTCTTTAATCCATTTTGAGTTAATTTTTGTGTATGGTGCAAGATAATCACCTATTTTCATTCTTTTGCATGCTGCTGTCTAGTTTTCCCAATGCCATTTATTAAAGAGACTTTCCTTTCTCCATTGTATGTTCTTGGCTCCTTTGTAGAAGATTAGCTGTCCATAGATGTGTGATTTTATTTCTGGGCTTTCTGTTCCATAGATCTGTGTGTCTGTTTTTGTGCCATTACTATGCTGTTTTGATTACTATAGCTTTATAATATACTTCGAAATCAGGGAATGTGATACCTCCAGCTTTGTTCTTTTTTCTCAGGATTGCTTTGGCTATTTGAGGTCTTTTGTTGTTTCACATGAATTTTAGGATGCTTTCTTCTATTTCCGTGAAGAATGTCATTGGGATTCTGATTGGGATTGCAGTGAATCTGTAGATTTCTTTGGGTAGTATGACTATTTTAACTATATTTTTTCTTCCAATCCATGAGCATGGAATATCTTTCAATTTCCTTATATCTTCCTCTGTTTCTTTCAATAATGTCTCGCAGTTTTCGGTGCACAGGTCTTTCACCTCTTTGGTTAAATTTATTCCTAGATAGTTTATTCTTTTTGTTACAATTGTAAATGGGATTGTATTCTTGACTTCTCTTTCTGCTATGTCATTATTAGTGTATAGAAATGCAGCTGATTTTTGTAAGCTAATTTTGTACCCTGCAACTTTGCTGTAGTTATTGATTATTTCTAACAGTTTTCAGATGGATTATTTAGGGTTTTAGACATAGATAATCTTATCATCTAAAAATAGTGAATTTCATTTCTTCCTTTCCCATTTGGATTCCTTTTATTTCTTTTTCTTGCCTAATTCCTCTGGCCTAAATCTCCAGTACTAAGTTGAATAGGAGTGGTGACAGTGGGCACCTTTGTCTTGGTCCTGCTCTCAAGGGGATGACCTTTAATTTTCTTTCACCATTAAGCATGATGCTAGCTGTGGGTTTATCATATATAGCCTTTATTATGTTGACGTACTTACCATCTATACTCATTTTATTGAGAGTTTTTGTCACAAATGAATGTTGGATCTCGTCAAATACTTTCTCTGCTTCTATTGAGATGATCACGTGATTTTTATTCCTCATTTTGTTGATTTGGTGTACCACATTGATTGATTTTTGGATGTTGAACCATCCTTACATCCGTGGTATAAATCCTACTTGATCATGGTGTATGATACTTTTAATGTATTGCTGTATCCAGTTTGCCAATATTTCATTGAGGACTTTTGTGTCTGTGTTCATTAGCAATATTGGCCTGTAATTTTCCCTTTTTGTGCTGTCCTTGCCTGATAATGTTGGCATCGTAGAATGAGTTAGGAAGTGTTCTGTCTTCTTCAATTTTTTGGAATAGTTTGAGAAGGGTAGGTATTAAATCTTCTTTGAATGTTTGTTAGAAATTCTCCAGAGAAGCTATCTGGTCCTGGACTTTTGTTTTTTGAGAGCTTTTTGATTACTGTTTCAATTTATTTACTTGTGAATGGTCTATTCAGATTCTCTCTTTCATCTTGATTCAATTTTTGGAGGTTGTATAAGTCTAAGAATTTATCCATCTCTTCTTGGTTATCAAACTTGTTGGCAGATAGTTTTTCATAGTATTCTCTTATAATTCTTTGTATTTCTGCCATATCCTTTTCAATTTCTCCTCTCTAATTTCTAATTTTATTTATTTGAGCCTTTTCTCTTTTTTTCTTAGTGAGTCCAGCTAAGGGTTTGTCAATTTTGTTTACCTTCTCAAAGAACCACCTGTTAGTTTCACTGATCCTTTCTACTGTTTTTTAGTCTCTATTTCATTTATTTCTGCTAATTTTTTTAATTGCACTCCTTCTGCTGATGTTGGGCTTCATTTGGTCTTCTTTTTATAGTTCTGTTAGGGGTAGTTTAAGATTACTCACTTGAGATTTTTCTTGTTTATTGAGGTGGGCCTATATTGGTATGAATTTTCCACTTATAACCACGTTTGAGGCATCCCATAAGAGTGGCATGTTGTAAAAAAAAGTTATGCTTCTTTATGGTAATTTTATTTTAACAGAGACTAATCTACCCCTCTTTCTTTGCCTCATTCATCCTTAATTCATTCCTGCTCCTTGGGACTGCATTCTCCAGCTAAGTAGAAGCATATTTGTTTTCACCTCAGGATCTACTTCATTGGGGACACAAACTAAGGAAAAATTCTAATATTAAGATCTATTTAAAGTGTAAAATTATTTTATTTTGGTTTTCTTATGTAGAATTCAAAGTGCAAAAGACCAGTTGTTTCTTAAAGTTAATCTGAAAAAAACCCAAATGATGCTGCCTAAGGACACTGTATATCCAAGCTCTCCTAACACATAATAAATATTTAAGAAACTATTAAATAAATATCAACTTTTTAGACATGGAGTCTGCCATCTATATATACAGTGATTCATTCATTCATTCCACAAAAATAGATGCCAGGCACTGTTTCAGACGGTGGGGATTTAGCAGTTCACAATTACACAAAAAGTTCCTCTCTTCATGATGCTTAAATCTTTCTAGAGTGTATAGAAAATAAATAAATAAATAATGTCAGCTAGTTATAAGTTCTGTAAGCCAAATAAAGCAAGGTAAAGGGATTGAGAGAGACAATGTGCTATTTCATAAAAGATAGTCAGGGAAAGTCTTTCTGACAGTAATACTTGAGCAAATACCTGAAAAAGTGAGGACTGAACCATGTATATATCTGGAATCAGAGATTTCTAGAAAAAAGGAAGAGTAAATGTTAAGGCATTAAAAGAAAGAACTACAAGAAGACTGATGTGCTATAGCAAAGTGAAGAGTGGTAGTAAGTAATGTCACAAAAAGGTAATGAGGGTCTGGTTTCTATTAGAATGCTGTAGAACATGGAAAGGACATGAGTTTTATTTTGAATGAGATGGGGAGCTTTTGGATGATTTGTAACAGAGGAAGACTGACTTATGTTTTTTTTTTTGAGGAAAATTAGCCCTGAGCCCACATCTGCTGCCAATCCTCCTCTTTTCGCTGAGGAAGACTGGCCCTCAGCTAACATCCATGTCATGTTCCTCTACTTTTTATATGTGAGATGTCTGCCACAGCATGGCTTGCCAAGTGGTGCCATGTCTGCACCCAGGATCTGAACCAGGGAACACTGGGCTGCCGAAGTGGAATGTGCAAACTTAACCACTGCGCCACCAGCCCAGCCCCTCTAACTTACGTTTTTAAAAGATTACTCTGGCTAAGTATACGTGCATTTAAATAAAATATTGTGTATTGGTTAAGCATGCATATTGAGTCCAAATCCCGTCTCTGCCACAGATAATCATGTTACATTGGGAAGGTCAATTAAACATTATGGGCCTTAAGTTTCCTCATCTGCAAAATGAAGGTAATAGTACAGCCTACTTGATAGCTTATTATAAAGAGTTAATATAAAGCACTTGTAACAGTACAATCTAAATGCTAGCTTTTAGTCTTTCTAATTAACCACATTTTGTGAACATCTTTTGAAATCAATGAGCATTGTTGCAACATTAGTGGACTCATACTACTTCTTTGTATAGATGCACCATAATTTACATAAGCTGTGCTTTATTTCTGGGCATTTATGTGGTTTCCAACATTTCAATGCACTTAGAGTGCACAAAATACATTATTCTGCTCACTAACTACAATACAGTCATACTGGCCTCCTCATTACTTCTTAAACAAGCCATGATTTTTCTGTCTTGGCAAGGATAATCATGTAATATATCATCCAAACCAGGACACTAATGAGTGAAAGGAAGTCAAATCAAGTACTCTTAATGAATATACCAGGACAACAGATAACCATGACTGCTCCATGCAAACTGGGACAACTTGTCTCACTAAAGTCTTTGAATTATTTTTTTTACTCCTTCCTGAAATTCTCTTACCCCATATATCTGCACAGCTCATCACCTCATTTCCTTCAGATATATGTTCGATTTTTACCTCATTGAAGATGCCTTTTCTAACCACTTATAGAAAATAGCCTAACCCTAAGAAAAGCATACCCTGCTTTATTTTTCCTCAAACACTATTGCCATATGACATATTTTATATTTGCTTATTGTTGTTGTCTGTCTTCTCTTACTAAAATATAAACCATCTGTAATAGGGTCATTGTTCTGTTCATTGCTATATCCCTAGCAATTAGAATAGTATGGCATATAGCCAGGACTCAATGAATATCAATAAGCAAATAAATGAATAATTGAATAAACAAAATTGTTCCTATCTCTTCACCACTCCAGGAACTTAATTCATGCAACTGGATTAGGATATTTTGCATAAAAATATAACTATAAGATAGTTCCAGTTTGGAGTGTAAGATGGACTAAAGACACATTACCTTACTCTCCCATTGAATGCAATTATAATAAATACATGGCAGGAATTTGAGAACTCTAAAAAGTAAATAGCAACAGGCAGTTAGGAGAAATACACCAGAATATGAAGAATCACTGAGATAGCATTGAGTTAACCAATTTTTTTTCCTACAGCATCCCCTGTTCTAAATTCATGCAGTACAAAATCTATAAATGAACACTCAGTAAAGAAATTCAGGCTAAACTTGGAACAAAGGGTGAGAAAGAGACCTTCTGAGGCTCAAAGAGAATAGTTGAGATCCCCCGATTTTTTTCCTCTCCTTTTCCTCCTTTCTTTTGTGCTCCAGTCCCAGGTAGTACCAAGCAGCAGTGATAGCAGCCAGCAATGGGAGCCTGCAGAACCAAAACTCTTGAGAGAGAAAATATTCTTCTAAATTCATTGGAGCTGCAGCAAGAGGGAAAAGCCAAATCCTGTTCCCTTTTTCTCCTTCTCTCAGTTCTCCCACCGCTGCAGTACAATTTCAGAAGTGAATGGTTTCTTGCCACAGGACTAAAAAAATAGATCCCCAGAGAATTGCAAGTACTTGGGAGATAGTGTAAAGGGAAAAGTTCAGGGAAGCAGACCCTTAAATCTGTTTATGAATTCTTGAGTTCACCCATGACCTACACATGCATGAGTCCAATCTAAATTAGTGTAACGATGTTTTTGAAAACTGAGGCAACAGATAGAACTCCATCGAGATCCCTGACTGAGCACTGGATGACAGACACACAGGACAGATCCAAATAGCACTATAAAGCCTTTGAAAGCAGAGCTGAAATTCAAACCACAGCCCACAGAAAACAGTTTGAAACTTGTAGCCTGAATGAGGTGAGTCAATTGCCTATTAAACCACTAGTATCAACTTGCTCCACAGGACTTAAGATCCAGAGCAACATAATGTAATATTCAAAATGTCCATGATACAATCCAAAATTACTTGGCATATGAAGAATATCAATTTTCATGGGAAAAGGAGACACCAACAGTGAGATAAAACAGATGTTGAAATTGTCTAAGACTTTAAAGCAACTATTATATCAGCACTTGAATAAGTAATGAACACTCTAGAAACACACGGTAAAATACAAAGTTTCAGGAAAACAACAGAAGATATAAAGAAGAACTAAAAGGAAAGTTTAGAGTTGAAAAATACAATAACTAAAAAAAAACACTGGATGGACTTAAAGGGAGAATATACATGAGAGGAAAGAGTAAGTGAACTTAAAGATAAACAAATCAGTAGAACATATCCAATCGGAACAATAGAGTAAAAATACATTGAAATAGAAACAGAGGTCAGGGATCTGTGGAGCACTAAAAAAGGTCTAATAATTGTGTTATTGAATTCCTAGAAAGGGAAGAGTACACTGTTGAAAAGATATTTGAAGAAAAAATGGCTGAAAACATACTAAATTTCACAAAAGACATAAATCTGTAGAATAAAAAACTAAGCAAATCCCAAAAAGGAGAATCTCCCCACAAAAAATCCATGCACAAACATATTATTAAAAAAAATTGATGAAAACACAAATCAGAGAAAAATTCTTGAACAAAGAGGATAAAAAAGTGTATTAGCTATATTAGAATGATTATATGAATGATGGAAAATTCTTCACCTGAAACCAGAAGCCATAAGAAAGAGGCAAAATATTTTTAAATTGAGGAAAGAAGAGAACTGTCAACTCAAAATTCCACATCCAAGGAAAACAACCTTGAGGAAAAAAGTGAGAGAAAGACAATTCCCAATGAAGGATAACTAACAGAATTTCTTGCCAGCAGACCAGCTCTGAAAGAATTATTAAAGGAATTTCTTCAGACAAAAGAAAAGGGTACCAGAAGGAAACTTAGAACATCAGGAACCAAGAAAGAACAAAAGAAATGTTAAACATATGGGGAAATATAACAGATTGTTCTTATTTTGACTTCGTTAAAATAGTTTTTCAGTTACAAGAAAAAATTATAACATTGTCCAAAGGGATTTTCAAGGTATATAGGTAATATATAACATAACTACAACATAAGGAGAGAGTATAAAAGGGAACTATATGATGTTAAGTTTCAAAGCAACTGCCTCAGGGAGACCCTTACAGTTTCCTCAGACAATGTATGGTTAATCCCCTCAGATGGACAGACTGCTTCCATTGGGCATGGAGAGCTTGCTTCTACTGTCAAAGAAGATTCATCAGAATTTAGGGTCCCCAGCTTCACCAGGATCTTTCCACACATTCCCATTTCAACTTTCAGGATCCCATTCCTTCTCAGTCAATGTCCTCACTTTAACAATATAAACTGTGTGAGGCAAGAGTTCAGCTTGCATTTTAATTCAGCCAGTCATAGGATGAGATTCTGGGCTTGATTTTCAGTAATCTCAACCCTACAAATATAGGAGATAAGGGTCTCCTTTAGGGCATGCATAGAAGATTTCAGGTCATCTATCCAGCGCACAAGCTGGGATTTCAAACCCCTCAGATCATCTTGTTCTTTCCCCACTTTTCCAGTGATATTAGGGGCAACCAGCCAATCTCAATACTTGCTTTTTATAAGTGGTTGATTAGGAGTATCAAATGGTGATATTTTTCATATCTCTCTTGCCAGATCATATCATGGACTATCAGTGCTTTCTTGACTACTGAAAATAAAGTCATTAGCATCTTCAAATCTAATCATATTAGAAACTCAATTCCAGAAACCCAGAACCAATTTAGAAACTCATCCTTAAAGTTTTGTTCCTTAGGAGAGAGAGAGTGAGATTTACTAGACCAGACTGGCTCATGCAATTATGAAGGAAGTCCCAAGTCCCGAGAGTTACAGGATGAGTTGGCAAGCTGGAGACCTAGGACAGCCGATGGCTTAGTTCCAGACTGAGTTTGGAGGCCTGAGAATCAGGAGAGCTGATTGTGTGGTCCCAAGACAGTCAGGCAGGGAAAAATTCTCCTTTACTTAGGGGAGGATCAATGATTTTGTTTTATTCAGGCCTCCAACTGATTGGGGGAGGCCTACTCACATTAGGGAGGGTGATCTGCTTTATTCAGTGTACTGATTTAAATGTTAATCTCATCAAAAACACCCTCACAGGAACACCCAGAATAATGTTTGACCAAATATCTGGGACCCTGAGGCCCTGTAAAGTTGACACATAAAATTAATCATCACATATAACATTCTCAAAGAGACAAAACGATAGAGAGAGAACAGATCAATGTTTGCCAGTCGTTACAGTGGGTGGGATGATGTGACTTTAATAGTATGAGAGAGTTCCTTTGGGGCACAGTAACTAATTCTAGATCCTGTGCTGGTGGTTTTATTAAACTATATTTGTGTTAAAATTCATAAAACTGTGTAATAAAACAAAAAAGTGCATTTTGCTGTAATAATTTGAAAAATAAAAAAGAACATCAGTTTTTCATCTAAAGCCAAAACAGTATGGAATGTGTTAACATATTTTGCTTTAGATAGACTCTGCTATTTTAGCGTTACAATAACATGGAAAGTTAATAATAGTCTGACGGTGGGTGCTCTGATCCCAATTTTAGATTTTATAGATACTCTTCCACATCTAGCCACTTATTTTTCTGCAGGACCATTGCAAAGAATAACACATATTTGCAATACTCCTGTATGTCGTATTTGTATAAAGATCACTACAAAGACACAAAAGTAAGACAGAAGATGATACAAGTTTCAGAGAAATAGAGTTTGAGAAATGCAAGGCAATAGGGGAATCATCTCTGCTTTAAGGATGTTTGTGCATAATGGAAAATGTTAAAAGAAAGTTGGAGTTTTATATATACTAATTTTCAAAGACACTCTCATTTGTGCTGGTGGTGGCTCTAGTGGTGCAGAAGGAACAAAAAGAGATTTTTAAGTAGTGTCTTCTTTGATGAAATTTGAGTATATATTTAAAAGTATGGAAATAAGCATTAGAAATTATAGTGACTCATCATCATGCGAAGCCAGTTAATGTAATAGAGATAAGCCCACAAGTATAGGGTTTGAAATTTGTGAAGACATATGTATATATTTAAATAGAAACATATACATCTTCAAAAGAGACGGCAGTCTTCATTTTAAAACAGTTTTGTTTCACACTTGGGTCAGAAATAGATAAAAGTACAAATATAAGAACCTGCCTGTTTGAATTTCTTTCTCTGGAACTATTATTCAGGGGAATTTAAACTGATTTTATTAATTTTTTTAAGTAAAAAATCACAGCCACATCAAATAATACAAATCATATGAAACTGCAGGCTGTAAAAAGAGGTTCTCCTTCATCACATTTCAGAAACATGTGAGACTAATTTATTTGGACTTTTGCTGCCTTTGCTGTTTCAGCTCCATTTAGCCTGATGATATTAGTAGGATGAAGTCTGAATTTAAGGTGTATTTTTAACAGGAAGGCTTACTTCCACAAGCAATTACTTTGCATGTGATTTCTAATGATTCTATGGTCCCCAAGATTATGCATCTTTACTACTATGATTATTTAGCATTCAAGTGCTTTTAATGGATACACCTTCCACTTTTTTATGAAAATGTGCCTTTAGGGCTGATGATCTACTGGACAATATTCATAGATGTCGTCATAAAAGAAGTCCCTAAATAAGAGTTTGTTGATTCTTGGAGGTGTGACACACCATGATCTTTCAAGAAATTCTCCAGTAGTACAGTGGAAATGAATGATTTCCTTGAAATTACAAGTGTTTTGAAAGCCATTTGGGATTAATGGGAACTTTGGCCATGACTCAGGAGTCGTATGAAAAACACATGGAGATAAAAGAAGAATGAAATAGATGAAATATTTGTTTGACTGATGTAGTCAGTGGAAGCCAGGAAGAAGTGAAGTAGTTAGAATTTAGGAAAAGAAACTTGAATTGGATGAGACGTATAAGTAGGTTCTAGGGTTTCGAAGAGGGAAATGAAGTCTGACATTGTATTAGTCAGAGTTCTCCAGAGAAATCAGCTGCTTCAAGATGGTGGGGAACATGGTAACATCAGTGAATTCTATATAATTGGCCCATTGTTGCATTTAATTTGCTGTAAAGTGAGTTCCTTGATCAGAAGCAATGTCACATGGAATATCACATTGGTGGATAAAGAATTGTGTAAGTCCATGGATGGTAGTTTTAGCAGAAGCATGTCATGTGGGGAAGACAATTCTGTATCTAAGGTAAGTGTGTATTCCAGTAAAAGCAAAATTATGCCCTTTCCATGATGGAAAAAGTCCAATGTAATCAACCTGACATGAGGCAGCTGGCTGATCATTCCAGATAATGTGCTATATTGGGCCTCAGTGATGTTTTCTCCCACAGGGATATTAGGCACTCAGTAGTGGTTGTAGCTCATTCAGCCTTGGCGAATGTAGGACCATGTTGCTGAGCCAAGCAATAACCTAAATTCTTGCCAGCATGGCCACTTTGTTCATGAGTCCATAGGGTGATGACAGTGGTAGGAGGGGAAAGAGGCTGACTAATATCCACAGAAAGTATCATACTATCCACTTCACTGTTAAAATCCTCTTCTGAGAAGTCCTTTCGCTGAGCATTCACATGGGAAAAAATATCTCCACATTTTCTGTCCATTTAGAGATGTCCATCAGCAAACCTCTTCCCCAAACTTTCTCATCATCAATTTTCCAATCATGTTCCTTCCAAGTTCCTGGCCATCCAGCCACACCATTGGTCACAGTCCATGAATTGTACAATCTTATGGGTAGCCACTTCTTCCAGGCAAAATGAACAACCATGTGCACAGCTCAAAGCCCTCACTGAGAGAATTTCTCTTCAAAACTGTCTTTCAGGGATGTCGCAAGAGGAGGCCGTGATGCTACACATGTCCACTACACAGCACATCAATCAGAACCATCAGTAAATTGGGCCTGAGTCTTCTATTCCTCTGTCAACTGGTTGTAAGGAATTTCCCATGAAGTTATAAGTGTAAGCTGGAAGAGAGAAAGTAGCATAGCAGAAGTAGGGACCATGAGCATTAGGACTTCTTCTCAATGTAACTTACTTCTGTCTCCAGGGTCTGCTGGAGCCTAATCACCTATATACCATTTCCATTTGAAAATGGAGTGCTGCTGTTTACAGTCAATTTTACGGCTTGGTGGGGCAAACAAAATCCAGTTCATGGTGGACAGTTCAGTTTACATGGTAAATTTGTAACCTGTACTTAAGTATTCAATCTCTATTAACACCCGGAGGCAAGCTAAAAACTGTTTCTCAAAAGAAGACTAGGCATACACAGAGGACGGCAGGTTTTTTAAGAAAATCCTCAGGGTCTGTGCTGTGATTCACCTACAGGGGCCAGCCAAAGGTTTCAAACAACACCTCTATTTGCCACTGACACTTCAATCACCATTGGATCTGCTGGATTATATGGCCAAAGTGGCAAAGCAGCTTACTCAGCAGCATGGACCTGTTACAGAGCCTTCTTTTCTTCTGGATCCCACTCAAAACAAGGGCATTTTTGAATCACTTAGTAATGGACTAGAGCAGCAGACTTTAACAAAGAATATGTTGTACCCCAAATTCAAAAAAGCCCACTAGGTGTTGTGCTCTTTTTTTGTTTTTGTTGTATGATGGGCCAGATAAAGTACTTATCCTTCACCTGAGAAGGGATATCTCAACATGTGTCACACCGCTGGACCTCTAGAAATATCGCTAGGGAAGAACAACCTCTGACACACAAATGTCTTACAAATTAGTCTAGAGTAATTTCTGCTTCTTCAGCAACAGGTCCAATTAAAATAATATCATCAAGGTAATTGACCAGTGTTCTGTCTTATGGAAGGGACAGTTGATAAATGTCCTTGTGTGCTAAATTATAACATAGGGCTAGAGAGTTGGTATACCCCTTAGGTTGGATAGTGAAGGTGTATTGTTGGCCTTGCCAGGTGAAAGCAAACTGATTTTCATTGTCTTTACTTAGAAGAATTGAGAAAAATGCATTTACCAGATCAATAGCTGCATAACAGCTACCAGCGGATGAATTAATTTGCTCAAGCAATGAGACCACATCTGGTAGAGCAGCTGCAATTGGAGTCACCACTTAGTTAAGCTTATGATAATCTACTGTCATTCTCCAAGGTCCATCAGTCTTCTGCACAGGCCACATAGGTGAGTCAAGGAGATGTGGTGGGAATCACGATCTCTGCATCTTTAAAGTCCTTCATGGTGGCACTAATGTCTGTAGTCTCTCCAGGAATGCAGTATCTCTTTTGGTTCACATTTTCTTAGGTAGAGGCATTTCTAATGGCTTCCTCTTGGCCTTTCCTACCATAAAATTCCTTATCCCACATGCCAGAAAACCAATGTGGGGATCCTGCCAGTTGCTAAGTATGTCCATTGCAATTATACAATCTGGAACTGAAGGAATGACCATAGGATGGGTTCATGGACTCTTGGTTCCACTGTGAGATGTATATGAACTATGACTCCATTGATCACTTGACCCCCATAACCCTCTGCTGTGACTGTTGGACCATAATGACATTTTGGGTCTCCTGGAATAATATCATTTCGGAGCCAGTGTCCAGTAGTTCCTAAAAAGTCTGGTTATTTCCTTTTCCCCAATGCATAACTATTATGGCAAAAGGCTATATGTCCCTTTGAGGAAGGCTAGAAGAAAAATTAACTGTATAAACTTTGGGCAGTGTACCAGGATCCTTCCTCGAGGTGACCTAGCCTCCTCTTCATTCATGGGGTTCTCAGAATGTTAATTGGCTCAGTTGTGGGAATCAGTTGAAGATTCACGCTCCTCTGTTTTTATGATTCAAGTTAGACTTTTCTCATTTGACCTTGACACTTCTGCTATGTAGATTAAGTAACAATTTAGTTGACTTTCCATCTATTTCACTTGTAGGAACACCTGATCAACTAACCAATGTCATATATCTCTGCTAGTCAGACTCTTCTGATTGCTGTTTTGGCTCTGTTGTCAAATAAAAGAAAACTGTTAGAGCCTTTGCTAAGACCTTGTCCTGCAACAGTAAATCCAGGATCTCTGCTCATTGGGTCCATATTAATAAATTGGTCCTGATCCAGTTTTATGTTCCTTTCGCCATTACCCACATCTTTAATATCCATTCCCACAAGTATTCCCCAGATTTCTGTCCATATAAATTGGAAAATTGCGTATTTTTTCTGGAGGATGATGTACCTCCTTGTGGGTAACATTTTGTATCTCACTTTTCAGAGGCTGCTGGGACTTGAATGTAGTTATGGATCCAGAAACAAAGAGGGGTGTTGTGGTTAAGTCATGAGAAGAATCCTCATTGCGTTGCAAGGAAACTACCTTAGTGAAGTTGATTACAGTTTCCTCAGGCAAAGCAGAGTTAATCTCCTCAGATAGGTGAGGAACAGTGCTTCCACTGGTAAAGAAGATTAATCAGAATTTCAGGGCTCAAATGTCTTTGGTTTCATCAGTATCTTCCCACAGATCCTCATTCCAACTTTAAGAATCCCATTTCTGGGGCCAGCCCGTGGCCGAGTGATTAAGTTCACACCCTCCACTTTGGCGGCATGGAGTTTGCAGTTCAGATCCTAGGTGAGGACCTATGCACCACTCATCAGGCCACGCTGTGGCAGCATCCCACATAGAAGAACTAGAATTACCTACAACTAGGATGTACAACTATGTATTGGGGCTTTGGGGCGAACAAAAAAGTGGGGGGAGATTGGCAACAGATGTTAGCTTAGAACCAATCTTCCTCACCAAAAAGCATAAAAATAAGAAAAAGTATTAGAGAAGAAAAAGAATTCCTTTCCTTCCCCATCAATGCCTTCACTTTAACAGCAGACAGACAACTTGAAAAAGGGAGATTAAATTTGTGTTATAATTCAGCCACTTACAGGATGTGACTCTGGATTTGGTTTTCAGCAATCTCAGTGTTGTAGTTAGAGAAGATAAGGGCTTCTTTCTGGCAAACATAGAAAATTTATGTCATGTATGGGGCACTTGAGCTGGAAATTAAAATCCATGAGCTCAACCTTTTCATTCCCCACTTTGTTCAGCACAATTAGGAGCAGGCATTCAATCTCATTATAAAAATATTACAAAGTGTCAAATGTATGGTCACCCGGAACCTTGTCTATTATAAGTATTTTATTAGGAGTATCCAATTGTGATATTTTACATATCTCTTGCCACATAATTCCATCAACTATCAGTGTTCTCTTTCCTATTGGAGATAGAGTCAGTAATGCCTTTAAGTCTAATCAGATTAGAGAGTCAATTCCAGAAATCCCAGAATCAATTCAGAAAACTCATTTTTACGATTCCTTTCCTCTAGAACCACTCTAAATAACAAACTCTGTACGAGTCAGGGTGTTCCTGAGAATCAGAGAAAATAGGATATATATATCTGTCTTTATGTCTATCTATCTAGAGTGAGAAAGAGAAATTTAACTTAAAGAATTGGCTCACACAATTGTGGAGGCTGGCAAGTTCAAAATCTACAGGGAAGGCTGGCAGGCTGGAAATTCTGGCAGGCATTCATATTGCAGTCTTGAGTCCAAAGGCAGTCTGCAGGCAGAATTTTTTCTTCCTCAGGAAATCTTAGTCTTTTCTCTTAAGCCCTTCAATTGATTGGATGAGGTTCATCCACATTATTGAGGGTAATTTGTTTTATTCAAAGTTCACTGATTTAAATATTAGTCACATCTAAAAAATACCTTCACAGCAACATCTAGACTGGTGTTTGGCCAAACAACTAGGTACTATAGCCTAACTAAATTAACAGATAAAATTAACCATCACAGAGCTTTAGAAAAGAAGAAAAGTATGACACAAGAAAAGAATGAATTGTAATAAGTGAAATAATTCACCAAAACCTACCAATGCCTTTAAGCCCCCAAATTTAAAGATCTACAGGCTTTAGTGATTCAGGTCCAAAGTACAGAGCTAGCTTCCTAGTGAGATATAAGGTGCTCCTTGAACAACCACAGCAATTACAAAGCGTTGCCTCCTATTTATTAAGCACAAAATGGCACCAGACATAAAAATGTCATATTAATATTATATTTGGCAAGATACTGAGTTCTTATCTTTTAGGGAAATGTATAAAACTGTTTATTCGTGAAATTATATAATGTCTGAGATTTACGTCAATATAATATGACACGGGGGTTGGGAGGAATGGAGTGTAGATGAAACAAGATTGACCATGTGTTGATAACTTTTGAGGTTGCATTACAGGTACACATGGCTTAATCATCCTTGTCTCTTTATATTTGTATATAGCTGAAATTTCCATATTTAACTGCCTCCTCCCAAAAAGAAAGCATTCTGATTCTCACTACATGTCTTTGCTAAAGCTATTTTCTCTGCCAGAATTCTCTAACATCAAGCCCCTTTCAACTCATTAACTACTAATCATGGTTTAAAGCTCGGGAATATGTGCCACTTCCTTTAGGAAGCCCTCCCTAACACTATTCTATGCTAGCTTAAGCGCCTGTACTCTGTGTTCCCAGAAGAAAATATTTATTGAGTGGGGGATTTATTATCATGTTATAAATCAAAGTGCTTGGCATATAGTAGGCACTCAAAGTTTTACATAAAAGAATCAACACATCTACTAAGAATAATATTTTAGAGACTATTTTTTTTAAAGATTTTATTTTTTTCCTTTTTCTCCCCAAAGCCCCCCAGTACATAGTTGTATATTCTTCGTTGTGGGTCCTTCTAGTTGTGGCATGTGGGACGCTGCCTCAGCGTGGTTTGATGAGCAGTGCCATGTCCGCGCCCAGGATTCAAACCAACGAAACACTGGGCCGCCTGCAGCGGAGTGCGCGAACTTAACCACTCGGCCACGGGGCCAGCCCCTGAGAATAATATTTTATGTTGTTGCTGTGATGTAATTGCTCTAATTGCTAGAGATAGCAAAAGAAAAAAAAATGCCTGTCTTCAAAGAGTTTATAGCATAGTGAGGGATTAGACAGATGTGGAAATATATATAATTGCAATAAATGAGATAAGTTCTAGTTGAAGAGAATTAGTTAAGTTTTGGGCATGCTGATTTAACAGAACCTACTGAAAACACAGAGGGAAATATCCAATGAGTGATTTTGTACATACGTATACGTTATGTACTTGTAGGAGTCAATATATTATTATATCAGCTGGTCTACCACCTAACATTATCATGATGGATATACAGACAAGGTAGACAAGTTTTGGTGGGAAAGTCTGATTTGTAAAGAGAATATTTCAGATCAAGAAGCAACATATCAGAAGTGTAGGTTTGAATGGAGCACTATAGTGGCATTTTCTGGGCAACCAGGGAGCAGTTCACATAAACGGAGTACTGAGGGCAATATGTGTATGAGGAACTGTAAAACAGAAATGTTAGGTCATTGTCTGTTAGACAAAGAACTGTGAAGAATTGTGAAGTAGACAAAGCTGTTCTTTTTTAATTTTCTAAAATTTTTTATTGAAATATAATTGACATATTGTGTAAGTTTAAGGTGTACAACGAGTTGATTTGACACTTCTATCATGTCACATAATTATTATTTCTTTTTGTGGTAAGAATATTTAAGATCTAGTCTCTTAGCAGCTTGGAAGTATATGATACAGTATTGACTATAATCACTATGCTATGCATTAGACCTCCAGAACTTATTCATCTTCTAGTTGCAACTTCGCACCCTTTAACCACATTTCCCCCACCGCCCAGGCCCTGGTAGTAATAATTCTACTCTCTGTTTCTACAAGTTCAGCTTTTTAAAATTCCACATATAAGTGATATTGTACAGTGTTTTCCTTTTTCTCTCTTATTTGTCTCACTTAGCATAATGCCCTCAACGTCCATCCATGTTGTCACAAATGGCATGATTTTCTTCTCTTTGACAGCTGAATAATATTTTATTGTATATATGCCACATCTTCTTTATCCATTCATCCATTGACATACATATAGGTTATTTCCATATTTTGGTTATTGTGAGTAATGCTGCCACAAATGTGAGAGTGAAGATATCACTTTCAAGATAATGTTTCTATTTCTTCCAAATATATACCCAAAAGTAGGACTGATGAATTTAGGCTAGTTCTGTGTTTAATTTTTGGAGGAACCTCCATACTTCTTTTCATAGTGGCTGAACCAACTTACATTCCCACCAACAATGCACAAGGATTCCCTTTTCTCCACAGCCTTGCCAATGTTTCTCTCTGGTCGTTTTGATGAAAGCCATTCTAACAGGTGTGAGGTGATTTCTCTTCAGTTTTGATTTGCATTTGTCTGATGATTAGTGATATTGAGCATCTTTTCATGTACCTGTGAGCCATTAGATTTTCTTCTTTGGAAAAAGGTCTATTGACTTCCACTGCTCATTCTTTAATTGGGTTGTTTGTTTTTGTGATATTAATTTTCTTTAGTTTTTTGCCTAATAACTGATTATCCAGTATATAGTTTGCAAATATTTTCTCCCATTTTATAGGCTGACTTTTCATTTTATTGACTGTTTCTTTTGCTGTGCAGAAGCTTTTTACATTCATCTAGTCCCATTTGTTGATTTTTGCTTTTGATGCTTGAGCTTTTGGTGTCATATCCAAAACATCATTGCCAAGACCAATGTCAAGGAGGTTTCTCCCTACGTTTTCTCATCGGAGTTTTACAGTATTAGATATTATCTTTAAGTTTTTAAACCATTTTGAATTAATTTTTGTGAGGGGTGTAAGATTTGTGGTGTAAGGGATCTAATTTCATTTTTCTTCATGTGATGTTCAATTTTCCCAACACCATTTATTGAAGCAACTATACTTTCCCAATTGAATATTCTTGGCTCCCTTGTCAAATATTAGTTGATCTTATATGCAGGGGTTTATTTCTGGGCTCTATATTTTGTTCCATTAGTCTATGTATCTGTTTTTATGCAGTATCATATTGTTTTAATTACCATATCTTTCCAGTATAGTTTGAAATTAGGAAGTGCGACGTCTCCGTCTTTGTTCTTTCTTAGGATTGCTTTGGCTATTCGGGATCAAATTTTGTAGTTCCATACAAATTTTGGATTGTTTGTTCTATTTCCGTTAGAAATGTCAATGAGATTTCAAGAGAAATTGTGTTGAATCCACAGATGGCTGTGGGCAGGGTGAACATTTTAACAATATTAATCCTTCTGATCCATGGATATGGCATGTCTTTCCATTTCTTTGTGTCTTCTTCAATTTCTTTCATCAAAGTCTTGTAGTTTTCATTGCAAAGAGCTTTCACTTTCTCGGTTAAATTTATTCCTCAGTATTTTATTGTTTTTGATGCTATTGTAAATGGGAGAGTTTCCTCTATTTATTTTTAAGATATTTTGTTCATAGTGTATAGAAATGCAACTGGTTTCTGTATGTTGGTTTTGCATACTGCAACATTATTTAATCCATTGATTAATTCTAACAATTTTTTAGTTGAGCCTTTAAGATTTTCTATCCTTAAGATCATATCATCTGCAAATGAAAATAATTTTACTTCTTTCTTTGTGATTTGGATGTCTTTTACTTTTTCATCTTGCCTGATTGTTCCAGCTAGGAGTTCCAGTACTGTATTGAATAAGAGTGGTGATAGTGTACACACTTATCTTATTCCTCATTTTAGAGTAAAAGCTTTAAATCTTTCATTACTGAATGTGCTGTTAGCTGTGGGCTTGTATATGACCTTTATTATGTTGAACTATATTCCTTCTATACCAATTTGTTGAGGGTTTTTATCATGAAAAGATGCTGTATTTTTTTCAAATGCTTGTTCTGCATCTATTGAGATGATTATATGATTTTCACCTTTCATTCTATTAATGTAGTGTATCACACTGATTGATTGGCATATGTTGAACCGTCCTTACATCCCAAGGGTAAATCTCACCTTGTTAGGGTGTATGATCTTTTTAACTTGTTGTTGAATTTGGTGTGCTAATATTTTGTTGAGAAATTTTGCATGTGTACTCATCAGGCATATTGGTCTGTAGTTTTCTCCTCTTATAGTGTTCTTATCTGGCTTTGGTATCAGGGTAATGCTAGTCCTGTAAAGATTTCCTCCTCTTTAATTTTTTGGAAGAGTTTGAGAAGGATTGGCATCATTTCTTCTTTAAATGTTTGATAGAATTTACCAGTGAAACCATTTTCTCCTAGGATTTTCTGTGTTGAGAGGGTTTTGATTACTTATTCAATCTTTTTACTTCATACTGATCTGTTCAGATTTTCTATTTCTTCATGACTCAATCTTAGGAGTTTGTATGTTTCTAAAAATTTATCCATTTCTTCCAGCTCGTACAACTTGTTAGCATACAACTTTTCATAGTAGTCTCTTATGATCCTATGTATTTTTGTGGTATCAGTTGTAACATCTCCTCTTTAATTTGTGATTTTATTGATTTGAGTCTTCTCGATTTTGTAGTTATTCTAGCTAAAAGTTTGTCAGTTTTGTATATCTTTTCAAAAAACCAACTATTTCTTTGATTTTTTCTATTGCTCTTCTGATCTCTATTTCATTTATCTCTTCCCTGATCTTTGTTATTTCCTTGCTTCTGCTATCTTTGCTGTAAGATTTTTCTTATTTTTCTAGTTACTTGAGGTGTAAAGTTAGGTTTTCTATTTTGAGATCTTTCTATTTTGTTAATGTATGCATTTGTCACTATAAACTTCCCTCTAAGAATTGCTTTTGTGGCATCCCATAGGTTTTAGTGGGTTGTGTTTCCATTTTCATTTGTTTCAGGATAGTTTTTTGATTTCCCTTTTGATTTCTTCTTTGGCCCATTGGTTGTTCAGGACAGTGTTTCCTAGTTTCCATATATTTGTAAAATTTCCAGATTTTCTCTTGTTGTTAAAGTTTTTTCTCTAGTATACTTCCTTCTCTTTTCTTTGTTCTTCTATCTTTCTTCATTTCTCTTCCCTTGCTCCCATTTCAGTGTTTAGATGCTCATGATTCCTCTTCCATTTTTCCATAAATAACCTTCTTCCATGACCTTAAATTGGATCTAAAAAATTAATATTTCTAAATAATAAGAGATATCTAATTTCTATGGTATATTTTCTTGTCTTTGTTTATTTTCACAATGTACATACACTTATTTTTCAATTAAAAATGAAAGTAATTTAAAATAACAACAGCCATCATGGGGAATTCCTAAAGATAAAACTTGTGATGCTTTGGAGGTGTGAGGGAGGTTTTTCTGACATCTCTCCTGTCATTCCATTTAGAGAACTGCTTATTATGGCAACATATGGATTATTGGAAATAAACTTCACCTACCTCACATTTTCACCTTAGACTAAGTCAGCTGTGAATATTAATGGATGCTAAATTTTGTAATTCTTAGTCATATGTTTAGTGTAGATATCTCTAAAGGAAAACAGTATATAAAAGGTTTAGAAGAACTTAACTATGAAAAATCCATTTCCTTTCCTGAATAAAGTTAATTTCATTGTGTGGTCTTAGCTGATATGTAAATGATAATTATGTATATTCATATAAATCTCAATAAATTTGTTGAAAAGCAAATAATTCTGCTGTATAAACATTCCCTCTTGATCGTTAGATACAACTCTTTACAGAAGGAATGTTTTCAATATTCAGATGATTATTTACAGTCAAATGGTTGTGATTTATTATCAGATATCATGAAGTTTTAAAAGAAACAAATTCCTTCCAGGACTTCTATCAAGCTAGTGAATTCAGATGTCTAAAATATGGTTGTGCCTATAGAATATTTAGATTATGTTTCTTTCAAATATTTGAAATCTAAAAATTCCCTCATGTTTCCAAAGTGGTTGGAGCTAAAGGAAAGTAAGTTTTTTTAACTGTCAGTATATGTATTCTTCTATACTATAGGTCATTGTGGTATATGAGGCACTTTGAAGTATAATTACATATGATTTCAGTCCTCAGGAATCATGAGTGAAGTACTATCTCATAAGGCTATCTTACTCATAAGATATATCTTAAAATATGTTTCTAAAAAAACATTTGGAGAATTCTATTAAAGCCACAAGAAATATCAGAAAATAAACTAATATAACATCATTAAGGGAAAAGTCTATCCGTATTAAGCCCTATATAGATATATCAAAATAAATTTATAGAAGTGCATTATTTGATATGGGCCAGTACAAATATTTTATAAGTCAGGGAAGTGTGTGATGTACAAAGGAAGACACAACTATACAGAGGTACATTTAAGTAGAAACTTCACTCAAAATGTTAATATAATGTACTTATAATGTGAAAAGCACGTGCAATCATTCTTTTTCTTTTTGAAACAAAAGAAATGGAGTAGTTGAGTTTTCTGAAAAATTAAGACATTGAGTCAATATGACAACTCATTATGATAAGTTTAATATTATTTATATGGATGTATATAGTTAAACGCCCTGAAATAAAATTGAACTATTTACTTAAAATCACTACTTGAAAAGCATAGCCTTTCTTAAAGTTTTCACTGACTCTGTTCAAAAACATGTGTTTTTTTAATCACAGTGATTTTCCCCTTCTTTTGATTAACATATGAGTGTTAATTATTGAACAGAGATAGCCTAAAAAAGAAATCTCAGAAGAAGAACAAAGCATCAGTTTAAAGCAAGAAAATTATAATATGCAAAAGGAATATTATGACATCAAGCGATATAATTCATGGACTTAATTTTATTCTTATTAATCAGGTGCCTGCAGGGAAAAAATTCCAGACCAACTAAATGAGTAAGAAGTGAATTTTCTTGAGACATTAAACAGGTACAGTGAGAGGGTTTTGTACTGACAGATACATCAAATTCCAAGTAGTGAATAACAATATTAAAAAGACTGAAAGAAGGGGCCGGCCCCGTGGCCGAGTGGTTAAGTTCGCGATCTCCGCTGCAGGTGGCCCATTGTTTCATCAGTTCAAATCCTGGGCGCGGACATGATACCGCTTATCAAGCCACGCTGAGGCAGTGTCTCACATGCCACAACTAGAAGGACCCACAACCAAGAATATACAACTGTGTACCGGGGGGTTTTGGGGAGAAAAAGGAAAAAAATAAAATCTTTAAAAAAAAATAGCCAAACTCATAGAAACAGAGAGTAAAATGGTAGTTACCAGGGGCTAGGAGGGTGAGGAAATTAGGGAGATGTTGGTCAAAGAATACAAACTTGCAACTGGAAGATGAATAAGTTCTAGAGATCTAATGCACAGCATACTAATTATACTCAATAATACTGCATGGTGTACTTCAAAATTTCTAAGAAACTAGATCTTAAATGTTCTCACCAGAAAATAAAATAATAATTATGTGACATGATAGAGGTGTTAGCTAATGCCATAGTGGGAATCATATCACAATATACAAATGTATCAAATCAGTTCATTGTACATCTTAAACTTACACAATGTTATATGTTAATTATATCTCAGTTAAAAACATACACACGTAATAAAAATGGTTATGAGTGAAAAAAAGAATGGTGCTGCCTATTAAAATAAAATCTGTTAAAATAAAAATATAAAAATTTGAAGTCCATCTTAATTCAAAATCAAATTCAAATTCAAGATTACTTCATTTGAATTGCTAATATTTTCACTCTAAAATGAACAAGAGTAACCTTGTCTCCTCACAACAAATGAATCAGCCATAGTGTAAAGTGGCTTCACTTTGAAGTCTAATGGTGTAATGATAGTGGCATACAAAAGGGAAGTTACAACCTAAATGAACAATTTAGAAGTGACATTATCTGGAACTGACATTATCTAATAGGTAGAAATGAAGTCACTGAGAAATGCTCATTGAGCATCTACTTTATATTAAAAGGCAAATTAATCCCCAACTATGTATTGAAAATCTACAGTGATTATTATATATACTGTGAAGTATACAAAAGAGGTAAATGACCTGTTGTTCTCTGAAGAAATTTTGATCTTGATGTTGACATAGGAATTAACTAGTGAGCAAGAGCTGGTTTAACTGTTTGATGAAAACAAATGTGATAGGAATTTTAAGGACTTCTTTTTCAAAAGGACCATACATTTAATTGTTTGAGCTTGACTTTTCTAGAGCTTAATTTCATCTTTTTAAAAGAGTCTTATTTAGTTGGCATAAGAAATCTAAGAGATGAAGCAAATATAAATATTCCCATTGCAAAATCCTGCTTCCTTGATTTTGTCTTATTATTTTATTGCTCTGGAGTGGTATTAGATGGTTGAACAGGTGTTTTCTCATCTCTAGTAGCTCTTTTGCCCATTCATCAGCAAGATTTAGAATACTGAGCTCTGCTGACAGGATTTCCACTGCTGCTATGTGTGGAAGTATTAGAAGAGGAAAAGAGAGGCACATGAAAAACACAAAGGTATAAAGATATCAAGAAAAATATTATCTAGGGATAAAGGTAGAATTTGTTCTTTGAAATCAAGGGCTGCAAAGGAAAATGCAGACCACGTAATTCCAATTCATGAAAATGTCATCAAACCTCATTTTAAATGTGAGGGAGTTGGTTGAACCATGGGAATTGGAGGGAGGGTCAGTTGAGCCTTTAAAAGTAGAAAATTTGGTTTCTGCTTGGTTTTTAAAAACAGATGTGCATCCCCATTTATCTATTTTTGTTATTTTAATATCAAATGCATTTAATACATTTTAATACATTTGTGGACAAATATATATATTTTTTTTCCTTTTTCTCCCCAACGCCCCCCGGTACATAGTTGTGTATTCTTCGTTGTGGGTTCTTCTAGTTGTGACATGTGGGACGCTGCCTCAGCGTGGTCTGATGAGCAGTGCCATGTCCGCGCCCAGGATTCGAACCAACGAAACACTGGGCCGCCTGCAGCGGAGCGCGCGAACTTAACCACTCGGCCACGGGGCCAGCCCCTGGACAAATATATTTTTCACAAAATATCTTGTGTTCCAGTATTTTCACTTCTGACGTTTTTACGTGTAGCTTTTAATCCTAAGATCCTCCAACATAGAGTAATTTACTATATCCACCTAATATATCCCCAAAGCACCAGTTTGCTTAGAGCCTCCTAGTTCTCATAGTAGAAGGCCAAATGGGTCAATCCATAAAAGGGCTAGTTTCTGCAATTCCAATATGATTTTCCTTTTCAAGTGACCTAAACTTCATGTTTCGTAAATGGGACACGAAGGGATTTAATCATGCAAACATCACTGATTGTAATGAGTTGCAAACAGTCACAACACAGAAAAATTTCAAGACAAAGCCCTGCAGATTTGAAAAAGTGCATTGCTAATAAATATGCAAACAAATTGATCTAGAACTAGTTGCTATCATGAGATGATTCACAAGACAAATGTACTTTTTTTTTCAGGAACAATCAATGGCTTGTTACAGTTATGAAAAAATTTAGTGTCTTGGGGACAGATATTCTTACATAAAAAAGCTACGAAGACAGTATTTGATGTACCATAAAAGACACCAGAGTTTTTGCATTGCAAAATACCTCTTTAGTTCTATTTTATGCAGAAATATACTTATTGAAGATGAAATGTAGGTGAACTTTTATAACACAGTGGACCAGCCTGACATAGACCTTTCTTACACTCAAAATCCATAAAAATAAAACAGCAAAACCAAACTTTAATATAGAGCTGAATTTTGAAAAAAGAAAGGGAAATCCCTAGTGACTGAAAACAAAGAGGAGACTCAAAGCCAGGAAATCAAGTACATGAACAGATGCTGCAGCAGCTCAAAAAGTAGCAACAGAAGCAAAGGCAATAATAGCAGAGGGATTGTGTTTTAACAACCATAAAGGACCAGACTATGTGGCCTTAGGCACAAGAGAGAAGGAGTGCTGAAACTGATCGCTTTGTATAAAGAGTGGAATCTAGAAGATCTGAACCTTCTGTGAAAAAGGGATTAGAAAAATTCTACCCATTGGATGACAGAAATAGCGAGAAGTTTGTCTTCCCTGAGTCTAAATACAAAAATTAAAATCCAAACCTGTACCACATACAGTTATAGTGTTAGCCATTAAACTGCTATAAGATTTGGGCAAATGAAAAGCCACACTACAGAGATACTTCTACAACTGAGAGCATGGAAAATGCCCAGAGAGGGGGGAAAAGTTCCTATTTCAGAAGAACTTATAATAAAATATTACTGTGGTCATCATTAGGGCTATTCAAAATATATTTTTGTTTTCCATTCCTGGAAAATGACAGAATTGCAGTTCCTTGTTCCTTTGGATCAAAGTGTCTCCATATAATGCTCTAACCACTTAAATGTGATCATAAGTATTACATTTAGATGGAAGATTTAAAACATGGTGTTCCATTTGTTATGCTTTGTTTTTCTTTCTACTTTTTTATGGTTATCCATAAGTTCCTGGATAATAGACACTCTGTCACCCTCAGGGCCAGAAAGGAGTCCCATTTAATTGGAAATGTAAAGTGAACAAGAAAGAAACTCTTCTTGTTTTAAGCCACTGAGACTGTAGGGTTGTTTATTAGTACAACATAATAGAATGAAATGGAAATAATGCAAAGCTTTTTTAAGAGAAGCTCAAAATATTTGACATTGGCTTAGTGGTTGGTAAGTGGGCAGCAAAAAAGTTATTATCAGAGTCTGGGAATGTGGTCAGCTTTGATATGCAGTAATAAAACATGCAAACATATTCCCTGTAATAACGTGAAAAATGAATCATGTACCTGGTCAAATTGTGATTCTACAGGAACAGATTGGAAAACAGAATGTTAGGAGCATGTGCTGCTTGTTGTTGGCTGTATTTGGAAAAGTGTTACAAGACAGAAATGAGCTCAGAAAAGAACTGGTCCAATTGAAAACTGAAATGAAAGAGATTAGAAAGAATACTCAAAGTACTTATAGGATAGGAAGAGACAACTACTTCTCAGATCTAAAGGGTAAAAACTCTAAGCTGCATAAAAAGTATCTTTGCAAAGAGGATCAAATCAAAGGTATGGCCTTCACTCCCATTGTTCAAAATCCTCTGAAGGGATTAAGGTAGAACTGAGTGAATCATTTCAATTGGAGAAACGATTCTCAGAGAAAAAAGACTAAAGGTGTGTTTCAAAGCCTGAAATCTACCTGCAACTATGTCAAGAAAGAAAATTATGGAAGCCAGAAAGCAAATATATATATATATATAGAGAGAGAGAGAGAGAGAGAGAGAGAGTGCAAGAAAGATGCAGAGACACGGGAGTGAGAAAATAAAAAGATATACATTAGTAAGATGAGAATTGTACCTAGAGGATATGTTAGGATGCAAGAAACAATGGTTACCTAAATAAAGTAGTACATGTGAGGATAATTTACATAGTATTGACTATAAAAATAATTCAGTGTAATAAGGAATAATATTGAAAATGAAAAATGCTTGATGAAACTAAATCCTAGACAATAAGAACATGGAAACTGATGGAGGATGATCAGAGTTAGAGAGTTTTAAGGAGGATTGAGATGTTTGCTAACTTTGTACAGTTTGTTTAATCAAGTATGCAAATTTTTAAGTTTTGTAACTAGAAGAATAGAAATAACTATCACATAGTGAACCTTAATTTTCTAAATGCTTCACCCTTAGTTATTTAATTCCCACAAACAACTCTATCAAGTAGGTACTATTACAACCCATATTTTATAGGAGGGAAATTAAGATTAAGAGATTAGTTTTCCCAGGTTTTTATAATTGTTATATAGTCTAACTGGTTTCAAACTCAAGTAGTCTGACTTCAGAAATAATGCTCCTAGTCACTATTTTCTACCACCTTTCACTATGCTATACTTTCAAATGAATGAAAGGAAAAAAGCATATCACCTCACAGCTGTTAAAATGGCTATAATTAACAAGACAAGAAACAACAAGTGTTGGAGAGGATATGGAGAAAAGGGAACTACCATATGGTGCTGTTGGGAATGCAAACTGATGCAGCCACTATGCAAAACAGTATAGAGATTTCTCAAAAAATTAAAAATAGAAATACTATATGATCCAGAAATTCCCCTATGGGGTATTTATCCAAAGAATATGAAATCAATCATTCAAAAGGATTTATGCACTCCTATCTTCATTGCAGCATTATTCACAATAGCCAAGACATGGAAGCAACTCAAGTACCCATCAATGGATGAATGGATAAAGAAGATGTAGTATATGCATCCAATGGAATACTACTCAGCCATAAAAATGACAAAAATAATGACATTTGTGACAACGTGGATGGACCTTGAGGGTATTATGCTAAGCCAAACAAGTAAGACAGAGAAAGACAAATACTGTATGATTTAACTCATATGTGGAAGGTAAACAAACACACTGATAAGGGTAACAGATTAATGATTACCAGAGGAGAAGAGGGTAGGAGAAGGGTGAAAGGAGCAAAGGGGCACATATGTATGGTGATAGTTAAAAACTGGATTTTTGGTGGCAAACACGATGCAATCTATAGAGAAAATGAAATATAGTGATGTACACCTGAAATTTACACAATGTTGTAAGTCAACATGACTTCAATAAAGTAATTTTTTAAAAAGTAAATAAAACTCATTCATTCAAAGAAGGTAGAAATATATAAAAATGCAAGTAAGAAGCCTGATAATCAGAAAACACAAAATAACATGCAGAAATGAGTGAAAATACATAATTAGTCACAGTAAACATGACCAGATTAAACTCACTTATTAAAGATAGAGATTCTTAATTTGATAAATAACAAGAACTTAATTATAAATGGCAAACAAGAGATATACCAGTAATAAAATGGCAAAGGAAGTATGAATTAAATTGGTAGGAATAGGTATACCAAGGAGATAATTACCAGCTAAAAGACATCTGATATACCAACTTTGTTATTAAACTATAGCAAGGTTGTTGGTGTCCTAGCCTGATCCACTTTACCAAGTTGTAGCACTCCAGTTGTTATAGTGTTGACTGCTAATAGTTCTTCCTGCACCCCTGTTCAGATGACTGCCCTTACCTGAAGAGAGATTATTCAAGCCTCTTGGGTGATCCCTGGCCAGTGACTGATTAATATGTGGTTATAAAAACCCAAAGCCCTTTCCTCAAGAAAGTACAAACTCTGTGGTGCAATTCATACTCCAGAAATTCTCATGGGAATGTGTTAGGCATATATATCTCCTGAAAGTGCATTTTGCCTTGCTTCGTCCATTGACCAATCTTGCTTTCATCTCTCAGTTTCAGATTCCACCTAAGAAAACTCCTTTAATAAATCACTTGCACATGAATCTCCATCTCAGACTCCAGTTCTAAGAAACTCAACTAAGACACAAAAAAACAAACTCTAAAGAATATTAAAATGTGATAAGTGATAAAGAAAATTATTAATTAATGATAAATTGATCCATTCAAGAATATGAAACAATCACAAAATTACCTCAAAATGTATCCAGAAAACTTTGACAGAGTTACAAAAGAACTGTTTAAAAATTCACAAAGTTGGAAATATTAAACACAATTTTTTTTACAATTAAGAGTCAATAAAATATTGTTAAGGGTCTAAAAGATTTGAACAACACAATTAAGAAATTTAGTCTAATCGACAAATATTAACTCCTGGAAAAAGCATTTAAAGAATACATTTTCTTTTCACATGGAATATTTGCATGACCTTATACTAGGCAACAAAAAATTTTCATATATTCCAAAGAATAAATTTCATTTTAAAAAAAAGATTCCTGGAACAAATAGCCAAAAATTAAAACAAGTGCATTTGTAAATTTAAAAATAGACTTCTAAATAATTCTTGGGTGAGACAAGAAATCTTAATGAGTAATATTATTAATTACTGGAACAGAAGTACAACTAAAATACTGTGTGTAAAAAATAGTGGGATAAAGCTAAGGCAGAACACAAAAGGAAATTTATAGTTTTAAGTGCATATATATAGTAGGAAAAAATTATGGGAAATTACTGAGCTATGCTTTTCACCTAAGATATTGTAAAAAGCATAGGTATGGCATTGTCTAAAGCAAATTTAGAAAGTGGGCTTCTCCTATGATTACAAGAGACAGGCAATGTAAGGTCTCTGCATTACATGTGACACATACATGACAATAAATAATAGACATATCACAATAATATTGAAGTAAAAGAATATAGACTACGTCTAATAGACAAGGAAATAAATAAGAGCAGAACCTAATGAACTAGAAAATTAAGAAACGATAGAGATAATCACAACACTAAGAGCTGGTTTTTTGGATGAATTATAAAATAGGCACATATATGTCAAGAGTTGTGAAGACAAAAAGGGAAGGGACACAAATAATATTAAGAATGGAAAAGGAATAGGAATAGTAAAAAGTGCTGAAAGAAGAAAATGCTGTGAAAATTTTTAATAATTTTTGAATAAGTTAGAAAAAATGGAAAAATTTCCAGAAAAATACAACGAAGAGTTAAGAAAAATTATATATTTCTGAAAACATGGAAGTATAGATATTCTTAAAGGTCCTCTAATGGCAAAACAACTAAAGATTGAATAAAGTAATATCTAATGCTTTTCTAGAATTTTCAGAGTACTCTGACTCTACCATATTGAGCTCAAATCAGAACATGAAGCAGCAAGAAAACACAACAGGTGGTGTTTCCCTGAGCGAGGATATTTAACTCAATGCTATGGGTGATAGAGTGATAAAGAAACTAATTGGTTTGTAAATATTTTCTCCCATTCCATAGGTTGACTCTCATTTTGTGGATTGTTTCTTTTGCTGTGTAAAAGTTTTTGGCTTGATTTATCATTGATTTATGGATTTTTTTTTTTTATTTTGTCACTGTGCTTTTGGTGTCATATCCAAAAAATTGCAGCCAAAACCAATGTCAAGGAGCTTTTCCCCTGTGTTTTCTTCTAGGAGTTTTAGAGTTTCAAGTCATATGGGTACATATGTCTGTACCACCCACAATCTCACAGCAGCCCAGTGGGAAACATCCATCCCCCCAGTGTGGGATTCTAACAGATTAAGAATAATAAAATATGCATTTATCAACAAAAGTCACCAATCATAGGGAAAATCATCCACACATTTATACCCTCTGAGTTTCATTTATTGGAATTATCAGACACAAAATATAAAATAACATTAAATTAAACGTTTAAAGAATTACTAAATTAAATTCCCAAAATAAGTAAGGAAAAATAGACTACACAAAAACACAAAGCATATGAGGAAAAATAATATCTAGACGTAAAAAACATAATTATTGAAAAGAAACACATTGGGTGGGTTAAACAACATATTAAGCACAGCTGAAGAGTCAACTAGAAGACAGAACAAAAGAAATTGTGCAGAATACAGCTATGAGTGTGGTGAATAGCAAATATAAAAAATATGTTAAGAGCTATGGAGGCTAGTATCAAAAGTTCTAACAGATATCTAAGTAGGATTCCAGAAGTAGATAATAGAAGGAATTGAGAGGAAGCAATATATTTTTATTGAGATGTAATTGACATATAATATTATATTATCTTCAAGTGTACATCATGATTCAATATATTTATATATTGCAGAATGACCATCACAATAAGTCTAGTTAACATCCATCACCACATATAGGTACAAAATGTTTTCTTATGATGAGAACTTTTAAGATCTACTTTTCTTAGCAATGCAATACAGTATTATTAACTATACAATACAGTATTATTAACTATAGTGACCATGCTGTATATTGCATCCCTGGGACTTATTTATTTTAGGATTGGAAGTTTATACTTTTATCATTATTTCTGTGCAGTGTAAGGAAGATTGGTTCTGAGCTAACATCTGTTGCCAATCGTCCTCTTTTTGCTTGAGGAAGATTGTCCCTGAGCTAACATCCATGCCAATCGTCCTCTACTTTGTATGTGGGATGCCACCACAGCATGGCTTTATGAGTGGTGTGTAGGTCCATGCCCAGGATCTGGGATCCAAACCCATGAACCCCAGGCCACTGAAGTGGAGTGTGTGAACTTAACCACTACACCACTGGGCCAGCCCCTGGAAGTTTGTGCTTTTTGACTTCCTTCACCCATTTTACCCACCCTCCATCCTCCACCTCTGGCAAGCACCAATTTCTTCTCTGTATCTATGAGTTTCATTTATTTTTTAAATTCCACATAAAAGTGACATAATGTGGTATGTGTACTTCTCTGTCTAAATTATTTCATTTAGCATAATGCCCTCAAGGTCCATTCATGTTGTTGCAAATAGCAGGATTTCGTTTTTTCAAGGCTAAATAATATCCTATTGTAAATCTATGCCACATTTTCTTTATCCATTCATCCATCAATGGACATATCCTTCAATGGAAGCAATATTTGATAAAATGTATATATATGAAAGTACTAAAATAAATTTAAAAGAAGTATATTTGATATGCTAAGAAAGGATAGACAATGGAATCAAGAAAATTCTCAACGAAAACTACGACAGAGAGAAAAAGTGTGGATGACAGAATAGAAAGAAAGAACAAGGGCAACAAGTAGAAGATAGTAACAAATCTGATAGATACTAATTTACCTATATAGACAATCACTGTAAATGACAATGGACTATGTAAACCAACTAAAAGATAAAGATTGTCAGAGTGGGTAAAACAAGATCCAATTTTATATTGTCTACTTGAAACCCGTTTTAAATATAAAGGCACAGATTGATTAAAATAAAGGGATGGTGTAAGATGTATCATGCTAACACTAATCAAAAGAAAGTAGGAATAGCTATATTAATATCAAACAGAGCAGACTTCAGAGCAAGAAATGTTACCAGGGATAAAGACGGGCATTACATAATGATAAAGAGGCCAATCCTTCAGGAAGACATAACAATCCTTAATGTGTATGAGCCTAACAAAAGTGACTCAAAACATGTGAGACAAAAACTGATAGAACTGCATGGAGAAATAAATGAATCCACTACAATAGCTGAGTACTTTAACACCCGTCTATCAGAAATGGATCAATCCAGCAACAGAAAGTCAGCACAGATATAGCTGAATTCAACACCACCATTAATCAACTGGATAAAATTGACATCTATACACTACTTTACCCAACAACAGCATATCACACAATCTTCTCAAGCTCACATGTAACGTTAACCAAGATATAACACATTCTGGACCATATAACACAACTTAACAAATTTAAAAGAGTATCAATCACACAATGTCTGGTTTCAGACCACAATGGAATTAAACTAGAAATCAATAACAGAAAGATAGCTAGAAAACCCCAAAATATTTGGAAATTTAGAAACACACCATCTACATAACACATGGGTCAAAGAAGAAGTCTCAAAAGAAATTTAAAAATTTGGGGGAGGGAGGATGAAAGGGGTAAAAGGGCACATATGTGTGGTGATGGATAAAAACCAGACTACTGGTGGTGAAACTGGTGCAGTCTATGGACTTCATATAATATAATATATGAAACATAATAAGGAACACCTGAAATTTACACAATGTTATAAGCCAATATGACCTCAATACAAAATATTTTTCGAACTAAGTGAAAATACAACTTATCAAAATGTGCAAGATTCAGCAAAGGCAACATTTAGTGAAAATTTTATAGCATTAAATGCCTATATTAGAAAAGAAGAAAGATCTAAAATCCCTGATCTAAGATTTTATCTTAGGAAATTAGGAAGAGAAGAGCAAATTAAATCCAAAGTAAAAAGAAGAAAAGAAATAATAAAAATTAGAAAAGAAATCAATAAAATTGAAAACAGGAAATCAGTAAAGACAATCAACAAAACCAAAAGCTGCTTCTTTGAAAAGGTGAATATAATCAAAAAGCTTCTAGCCAAGGCTAACTAAGAAAATATATGTAAGTTACTAATATTAGAAAAGAAAGAGAAAATCTCTACAGAGCCAAAGAACATTAAAAGGATAATAAAGAAGTATTATGAAGAACTCTGTGCTCACAAATTTGATAACAGTTGAAATGGATCAATTCCTTGAAAGATACAATCTGGCAAAACTTACACAGGATCAAATAGGAAATCTGAATATCTATTAAAGACATTGTATCAATAATCAATAACTTTCCAAAACAGAAAACATCAGGCCTAGTTGGATTCATTGGTAAATTCAATCAAACATAAGGAAGAAATTATACCAATCATCTACAATCTCTTGTGGAAGATAGAAACAGAGGGAATACTTCTTTTTGTTCATGTAACTTTATTGGGATTATAATGGTTTATAACATTGTGTAATTTTGAGTGTACATTATCGTTTATCAGTTCCTGAATATGCTTCATAGTGCTCATCCCCAGTAGTCTAACTTTTATTCATCACCAAACATATGTTCCCCTTTGTCCCTTTCACCCAACTCTTACCCCCTTCCCCTGTGGTAACCACTAATCTGTTCTCTTTATCCATGAGTTTGTTATCTTCTACACATGAGTGAAATCATGCAGTATTTGTTTTTCTCTGTTTGGCTTATTTTGCTTAACATCATACCCTCAGGATCCATCCATGTTGATGCAAATGGGAAAATTTTGTCTTTTTTATGGTTGAGTAGTATTTCATTGTGTATATATGCCACATCATCTTTATCCATTCATCTGTAGAAGGACACTTGGGTTGCTTCCACATCTTGGCTATTGTGAATAATGCTTCAATGAACAGAGGGGTGCATAAATCTCTTTGGATCATTGATTTCAAGTTCTTTGGATAAATACTCAGTAGTGGGATAGCTGGATCATATGGTATTTCTATTTTTAATTTTTTGAGAAATCTCCATACTGTTTTCCATAGTGGTTCTACCAGTTTGCATTCCCACCAGCAGTATATGAACATTCCAGAGGGAATTCTTCTTAACTTATTCTAAAAGGCCAACAATATCCTAACACCAAAATTGGACAGAGACATTACAAGAAAACTATGGACAACTATCTTTCAGGAACATAGATATAAAAATATTTAATCAAATATTAGCAAATAAAATCCAACAATGTACAAAAATAATTATACACTACTATCAAGTTGGATTTATCCCAAGTATGCAATAATGGTTCAACATTCAAAAGTCAATTAATGTGATCCAGCATATCAATAGGCTAAAGAAGAAAAATCACATGATTATGTCAATAAGTACAGAAAAAGCATTTGAAAAATCCCACACTCATCCATGATAAAAACTCTCAGCAGTCTAGGAATAGAGTAACATCCTCAACTTGATAGAGAATATCTTTATCAAGAGACTTTTTTAAAAAAAAACTATAGCTCACATCATGCTTAATGGTAAGAAACTCCAAACTTTCCCAATAAGATCAGGAACAAGGCAAGGATGTTGCCTCGCACCACTGCTTATCAACATTGTACTAGAAGTCTGAGATAATGCAGTAATACAAGAAAAGAAATAAACCATATACCATTTGGGAGGAAAGATATAAAACTGTTTTCCTTTGTGGATGATATGATCATCTGTGTAGAAAAGCTGAAAGAATCAACCAGAAAAACTATCTAATAAGCAATTATATCAAGGATGTAGAACACAAAGTTAATATGCAAAAGTCAATCACTTTCCTATAAAAAACAATGAATAAATGTAATATGAAATTAAAAACACATGTATGTCAATAATGAAAATAAATTAAAAACAGGTATAAATCTAACAAAATATATGCGAGATCTGTATGAGGACAGCTACAAAACTCCAATGAAATATATCAAAGAAGAACTAAATGAATGGAGAGAGATTCTACGTTCATGGATAAGAAATCTCAACCTTGGCAAGATGAATAACAAATATAACTAGAGGAAAACAGTTTACCTTTAAGACTCATCAATATATTGGCAGAAGATGATGGAATAATTTGAGTTCTGCAAGAAAATAACTGTCAACATAGAACTGATTACCCACCAAATCTATTTTGGGGGGAGAGACATGAAATGAAGTCTTTTTCAGATGAATAAATATTGGTGTACCTAAAAAGATCTTTACTGACATAACATCCAAAGTCTGTAATTAAATGAGAAAAAGAAAGATCACAGAACAAAAGCTTGAGATGTAATGATAAACAAAAAAGTGGGAGGGAAGGTAAGCATGAAAGGAAATCTAAGCAAGCCCTTTCTATGTAAAATAATTATTCAATTGTCGTGGACAATTTGTCGATTAAAAAAATTAAACATGGAAAAATGGCATATAAGTAAGTAAAGGGTCAATCAATTTCAAGTGTATGAAGGTTCTTGTACTCTTCTAGAAGGGTAAGATTTTAAGTTTAGATATCATTAAGAATGCATAGTAAAATTTCAAGGATAACGACTAAAGAAAGTATATATAACTTTAAAACAATAGAAAAGAAAATGTGTGGTATCAAAAAAGCAAATTCAAAAAAGTCAAAGAGCAAAGGAGAGAGGAAAGACAGTGGAAAATATAGGATTAATATTAAAAAATTATGATTCACAGAAATCCAATACATTAATAAACAAAATACATACATTCATATAACTCACCAGTTAAATCGCAGATTGGCTGAAAAAATATCCAATTTCATGCTGGTTAAAAGAGAGACAACTAAAATCTTGGGTTATGGAAAGACTCTTTGTAAAAGAATTGAAAAAGAGTAGAGGAAAATAATAAACAAAATTAAGCTAAAGAAGCTATACATAAAATGAAATAGCATTTAAGAGCAAAAAGCACTATTAAAGATAGAATTGCTACATAATGATAAAAGTTCATATTCACTTGGAAAATGCAGTAATTCTTAGTTAATATATACATAATGAAATAACATCAAAAGATATAAACATAAAATGATAGAAGTACATGAAGGGGCCAGCCCGGTGGCACAGGAGTTAAGTTCGCATGTTCCACTTCCCAGGAGCTCAGGGTTCACCGGTTCGGATCCCAGGTGTGGACATGGCACCACTTGGCACACCATGCTGTGGTAGGCATCCCACATATAAAGTGGAGGAAGATGGGCACGGATATTAGCTCAGGGCCAGCCTTCCTCAGCAAAAAGAGGAGGACTGCCAGTAGTTAGCTCAGGGTTAATCTTCCTCAAAAAAAATAAAAAAAATAATAAATAAATAAAAAGTACATGAAAAATTAAAAATCTACCATCATAGTCAGATATTTCAAAATACCACTCACTTTAATATGTGGCAAAAAGACAAAGAAATCAATAAGGACATAAACATTTGAAAAATACAATTACAATTTTGAATTAATGGAAGTACATAGATCTGATGAAAATAGAGAAACACAGTCTATGCAACCATACATAGACTGTTTTATAGAGAATAACCATGTACTAGATCATGTTCAAAGAATTGTTACCATGCAGATCACATTCTCCAACCATAGTGACATTGTTTAACATCTATAACAAAATAAATAAATGAAAAATCTCCATACAATTTGAAATAAACATATTCCTAGAACTGAGTACAAAATGAAAAATTATTAAAATATATAGAACAGCATGAAATGAGACATAGGACAATTATAATTTTAAATGCATGCATTAGAAAATACTGTATATCTGGCGGCTGGCCTCGTGGCCGAGTGGTTAAGTTCGCGCACTCCGCTGTAGGTGGCCCAGTGTTTCGTTGGTTCGAATCCTGGGTGCGGACATGGCACTGCTCATCAAACCACACTGAAGCAGTGTCCCACATGCCACAACTAGAAGGACCCACAATGAAGAATATACAACTATGTACCGGGGGTCTTTGGGGATAAAAAGGAAAAAATTAAAATTAAAAAAAAAGTACTGTATATCTGTAATTAGCTAAAAGGGTAAATCCTAAGTGTTTTCACCACATACACAAAAAAATGGTAACTATGTGAAATGACAGATATGTTAAATAGCTTGATTATAGTGATTATTTGACAATGTATACATATATGAAATCATTACCTTGTACATCTTAGGAATATACAATGAAAACATAAAAAAATATAAATTTAAGATGTCTCTTCAAAAAAGGGCTAACTCCAGATAAGATATGTAAAAAGAGATAAAGGATATTAAATCCCATTGAATGGTTAAAAAATTATTGAGGGAGAAAATTAAGAATGAAGTTAGAAAAGTATCCAAATTTAAAACCAAAAACAACACAGAATAGATATCAACATGCTGAAGGAAATAGATAATAAGCATAAGATCAGAAATTAATGAAAAATTAAACAAAGTCATACTAGAAAAAGTTAATCAGGTCAAAGATTGATTGTTTCAAAAACCTAATAAAAAACAAATTTCTGATGAAAACTTTCTAGGAAAAAAAGGAGGACACAAATAAATACTACTTTGAACAAGAAAAGGGATAAATCTAAGATACAGCAGAGTCAAAAAAGATAACTGATGTCACTAATATGGCAAATACAAACTCCCAGCACTTGTCCTCCCCACAGAAATACCAACTTAAAAATGATACACAGACCAAAACATCTTTATGAGGTGTGAAATCCACTTAAGAATTTGCAGTACAAGAGAGGAGCTCAAAATCAAGAACAGCTGCATTATAATGGGTAAGAAGAGCAATTTCACTATATCTATGTCAGCCCCTCTCCCAAGTCAACACACCACAGCACCAAAAGATATTGTCTTGGCTTATGATGTCTCCCTCAATGGAAAGAGAGAGTGGACCATAAATCCAACATCCCTGGCCCCTTGGGATCCTGCCTGAGGGGACTGTTTCTATCTCACCTCTCCCAGAGTGCTCAGGAATCTGGCATAGCCTGGATATCCAGGGTCAATTAAGAACAAAGGAAAAGAGTGGATTGCTTACTGCAGCTGGCAGGGCTCTGGAAAATGCAGAGAAGACACGCAAATTTGACTTCTTCAGGAGGGAGAGGGAGAAGTGTAGTGTGCATCCAATGTACCAGCCTTTCAGTGTACTGCCATAGGTGAAAGGAATGGGCAGTATAATATGAATGTCATGGCTCTACAAGATTGTGAGAAGCCATACAACACTGAAACTTTTCCCAGGAGGTAGGGAGAAAAGTGAAGCATGCACATCTATAAAAAAGATTTGAGATTCTCCCAGAATCTGTAGCTGGGTTGATTCTTTCCCTGTCAAACCCATCCATAAAGACTTGGAGAGGTGCTTGATTCTTCAAATGTATAGACACTAACAGAAAAAAACACAAGGAACACAAAGAATTAGGGAAATATGACAAAACAAAGGGATGAATATAAATCTCCAGTAATCAACTTTAAAGAAATGGAGACCTATAACTTGCTAGACAAAGAATTCCAAAAATCATCTTAAAGAAGATCAATGACTTACAAGAGAACACAGATAACTAAATGAAATCAGGAAAATGACACCTGAACAAGTGAGAATATCTACAAACAGATAGAAACCATAAAAAGAAACAAAATAGAAATCCTGGAGCTGAATATTATAACTGAACAGAAAAAAATGAATAGAGAGCTTCAAGAGAAGACTAGATCAAGAAGAAGAAAGAATCAGTGAACTTGAAGAGAAGTAATTTGAAATTATCAAGACAGAGGCACAACAACAACAAAAGGAATATAAACAGAATGAATAAAGCCTAAGGGACTTATGAGACACCAGCAAGGGAATCAACATATGTATTATCAGAAGTTTGGAAGAGCGGAGAGAAAGGGGTAAAAAGCTCATTAAAAGAAATATTGGTTGAAATCTTCCCAAATCTGAGGTGGTAAATGGATATCCAGATTCATGAAGTCCAAGAGATCCAAATAGGATGAACCCAGAGTCTGCACTCAGACACACGATAATCTAATTGTTAAAAGTCAAATAAAAGAAGAAAATTTTGAAATCAGCAAGAGAAAAGCAACGTGTCACATACAAGGGAGCCCTCACAAGACCATCAGTGGATTTCTCAGCAGAAACGTTGAAAGCTAAAAGGGAATAGTATGATATATTCAAAGTGCTGAAGGAATAAAGCTGCCAATCAAGAATATTACACCTGGAAAAAACATCATAAAAATTGAAGGACAGGTAACTTTTTCAGGCAAATAAAAGCAAATAGAGTTGATCTCCACTAGACTGGACTCACAAAAAAGTGCTAAAGTGCATTCTTCAATGTGAAACAAAAGGATATTAATAGCAACCTGAAAGCATAGGAAAATATAAAACTCACTGGTAGGGGTAAACATAGACAAATCCAGAATTCTGTAACACCATAATTGTGGTGCATCAATCACTTTTAAGTATAAAAGTTAAAAGAAAAATTTTAGGAATAACTACTACTACAAAAATTTGCTAGTGATACACAATAAAAAAAAATGTAAAATTGGACATCAATAACATACAGTGCTGAGGGAGAAGTAAAATTATAGAGTTCTTGAATATAATTAAAGTTAACTTATCAGCTTGAAACCATCTGTTATAACTATAAAATATTTTATATAAGTCTCATGGTAACCACAAAGAAAATACCTATAGAAGATATACAAAAACGAGAAAGGAATCAAAGCATATCACCACCAAAAAAAAAAAAATCAATGAAATGAAAAGAAAGCAAGAAATGAAAAGAGGAATAGCAAAACACAAGGCAGACATAAAAGAATTAACAAAAGGGAAAGATTAAGTCCTTCTCTATCAATAATTACTTTAAACATAAATTGATTAAATTCATCAATCAAAAGACATAGAGTGGCTGAATGGAAAAAACTGAGACCCAACTATATGTTTTCCAAAAGAGATGCACTTTAGATTTAAGGCCACATATAGGCTGAAAGTGAACTGATGAAAAAGATATTCCATTTAAATGGTGTAAACAAAAGAGAGCAGTGATAGCTATAGTTACATCAGACAAAATAGACTTTAAGTCAGAAAATGTCACAAAAGATAGTGTAGGACATTACATAACGTTGAAAGTATCAATGCATCAGGAAGATATAGCAATTATAGGTATGTATGCACCCAACATCAGAGCACCTAAATATGTAAAGCAAACACTGACAGAATAAAAGGGAGAAATAGACAGGAATACAATAATAGTAAGAGACTTCAATACCCCACTTTCAAAAAGAGACCATCCAGACAGAAACTCAACGTCTTAGTCCATTTGTACTGCTATAACAAAATGCAAGAGGTTGGATAGGTTAGAAACAATATAAATTTATTTTTCACTGTCGTAGAAGCTGGAAGTTCAAGATCAAGGTGGCAGTATGGTCAAATGAGGGCTCTCTTCTGGGTTGCGGACTTCTTCTTGTAGTCTCACATGTGAAATAAGCAAGCAAGCATGAGGCCTCTTTATAAGGGCACTAATCCCATTCATGAAAGTTGTGCCCTCATGACTTAATTACCTCCCAAAGGTCTCACTTCCTAATACCATCACTTTGAGAATTAGGATTTCAACATATACATTTTAGGAGTAATAGTCTTCCAGATCATAGCAATCAATAAGGAAAAAACAGACTTGAACACCACTATAGACTAAATAACATATAAGACTAACAGACATATAATGAACATTCTACTCAACAGCAGCAATACACTCATTCTTCTCAAGTGCACATTAAACAGTCCCCAAGATAGATCACATATTAGGTCAAAAAAAAGTCACAACAAATTTAGGAAGATTGAACTCATACCAAGTATATTTCTGACCATGATGTAATGAAACTAAAAAACAATAACAGAAGGAAAACAGGAAATTTACAGATAGGTGGAAATTAAACAACTCAGTTTTGAGCAATCACTGGGTCAAAGAAGAAATCGGAGTATACTTCAAGACAAAGGAAAACAAAACACAACATACCAAAACTTATGTGATGCACCAAATCCAGTACTAAGAGAGAAGTTTATGAGGATGAACATCTATATTAAAAAAGACAGATCTCACAGAAACAATCTAACTTTACATCTTAAGAACTAGAATAAAGAAGAAATCACTAAGTCCAAACTTAGCAATGGAAGAAATGCTAAAGATTAGAGCAGAATTAAACAAACTAGAGAATAGAAAAATAATAGGAAAAAATCAATAAAATTGAGTTGTTTTCTTGAAAAGATAAGCAAAATTGACAAACTCTTAGCTAGACTAAGGAAAAAAAGAGAGAAGACTCAAGTAAATAAAAATTTTAAAATAAAGGGAAGACATCACAACTGATGCATAGAAATAAAAAAGAATCATAAAAGATTATTATGAATAATTAACTACCAAAAAATGGGTAACCCAAAAAAAAAGGAAAAATTCCTAGAAACGTACAACCTACCAAGACTGAATTATGAAGAAATAGAAAATTTGAGCAAATCAATCATGAATGTGGAGAAGAATTAATAATGAAAAACCTCCCAACAAAATTCACACTGGTAAATTCTACCAAACGTTTCAACAAGAAGTAACACCAATCTTCCTCAAACTCTTACAAAAAATAGGAGAGAAACCACTTTCAAACTCATTGTATGAGTCCAGCATCACCCTGATAACAAAGCCAAACAAAGATACCACAAGAAAAGAAAAAAATACAGGTTAACATCTCTGATGAAAATAAATGCAAAAATCTACAACAAAATATTAGAAACTGAATTCAACAGCACATTAAAAAGATTATACACTGTGAAAAAGAGGGATTTATCCCTGGGTTTCAAGGATGGTTCAGCATATGCAAATCAATCAATATGATACACCACATTAACAAAATGAAGGATAAAATTCGTATAATCATCTCAATAGATGCAGTAAAGTATTTGACAAAAGTCAAAATCTTTTCGTAATAAAAACAGTCAATAAACTAGATTTAGAAGGAATTTACCTCAACATAATAAAGACCATATATGAAAAACCCACAACTAACACCATACTCAATGGGGAAAAACTGAAATCTCTTCCTCTAAGATCTGGAACCATTCTCGCCGCTCTTATTCAACGTAGTGATGGAAGTCTTAGCCAGAATAATTAGTCAAGAAAAAGAAATAAAAGGCATCCAAATCAGAAAGGAAGATGTAAAGTTATCTCTGTCTGAAGATGGCATGATCTTTTATGTAGGAAAACCTAAAGACTCCTAAGAAAACACCTGTTAGAACCAATAAATGAATTCAGTGAAGTTGTAGGATAAAAAATCAACATACAAAAATTAGTTACATTTTTATACACTAACAATGAACTATCCAAAGAGGAAATTGAGGAAGCAATCCCACTTACAATAGCATCAAAAAGAATAAAGTATTTTGGAATAATCTTAACAAGGAGGTGAAACACTTGCACACTGAAAATTACAAAACATTGATAAATGAAAATAAGAAGACACAAATAAATGGAATGATATCCCATGTTTATGGATTGGAAGAATTAATATTGTTAAAATGTCCATGCTACCCAGTGCTATCTCCATTAAAATATCAATGGCATTTTTTACGAAAGTAGAAAAAACAATCTTAAAATTCATAAGGAATCAGAAAAGACCTTGAATAGTCAAAGCAATCTTGAAAAAGAAGAATAAAGCTGGAGGCATCACACATCTTGATTTCAAACTATATTACAAAGCTAGAGTAATTAAAATAATGTGGTACTGGCATAAAGACAGACATAGAGACCAAAGGATCAGAAGAGAAAGCACAGAAATAAACCCATATATCTACAGTCAACTGATCTTTCACAAAGTTGCCAGTAATACAAAATGGGGAAAGAATAGTCTCTTCAACAAATGATTTTGGCAAAACTAGATAATCACATACAAAAGAATGATATTGGGCCCTTATCTTACATGATACACAAAAAATAATTCAAAATGTACTAGACTTAAATGGAAGAACTGAAATTGTAAAACTTCTAGAAGAAAACATAAAGGAAAAGCTTCATGACGTTGATCTTGGCGACGATTTCTTGGCTATGACACCAAAAGCATAAGCAACAAAAGCAAAAAAAAAAAAAAAGATAAATGAGGCTACATAAAACTACAAAGCTTATGCACAGCAAAGGAATTAACGATCAGAGTTAAAAGCCCAATTAGAGAATGGGAGGAAACATTTGTAAACTCTATGTCTGAAAAGGATTAATATCCAAAATATATAAGGAACTCCTACAACTCAATAGCAAAAACATAAATAAATAACCCGATTAACAAATGAGCAAAGGACTTGAATAGAAATTTCTCTGAAGAAGACATGCAAATTCCTAACATGGATATAAAAAGGTGCTGAACATCACAAAGTATCAGGGAAATGCAAATCAAAACCACAGTGAGATATCACTTCACACCTGTTAGGATAGCTATCATCAAAAAAACAAAAGACAACAAGTGGTAAGAATGAGCAAAATTGGAACACTTGTACACTGTTAGTGGGAATGTAAAATTGTGCAGCCACTATGAAAAACGCTATAAAGGTTCCTCAAAAAATTAAAAATAGAACTACTGTCCTATCTAGCAATCCCACTTCTGGGATGTTTCCAAAATCATTGAAATCAGGATCTCGAACAGATATCTGGACTTTCATATCCGTTTAAGTGTTATTCGCAAGAGGCAGCACATAGAAACAATATAATTGTCCACTGACAGATTAATGTGTTAAGAAAATGTGGTGCATATATACACAATGGAGTATTATTCAGCCATAAAAAGAAGGAAATTCTGCCATGTACAACAACAAGGACGAACCTGGAGGACATTTTGCTAAGTGAAATGAGCCAGTCACAGAAGAACAACACTGCGTGATGCCACTTGTATGAGGTAACTAAAAGCATCAACTTCATAGAAGCAGAGAATAGAATGGTGGTTACTAGAGGCAGGAAGTGGGGAAATGGCAGTTTTCAATGAGTATAAAGTTTCAGTTATGCAAAATCATCAACTTCTAGAGATTTGCTGTACAATATTGTGTTTATATTTAATAATATTGTATTGTGCTCTTAAAAATTTAAGTGGGTAGACCTCATGTTAAGTGTTCTTATCACAATAAAGAAATTCAAAAATACAAATAAATAATTATAGAGGAATAAAAAGATAGTAAGAGAAAAACCGGTGATCTTGTCACTAAGGCAGCTGTGTAATATCTGTATCTCCATAACAATCTTCCCAAAAAAATAAACATTAAAAAGATAAGAACAAAAAAAAATTGGTCACATCTTCAAAAAAACAAGTTGACAGGAAATCCTCACAAATTCCAGATTATGAGTAGGTATGGCCAAACCATCAACAGCAGGATGTTCTGCACAATATCAACAAGTATGTTGTGGGAGGAGAAAAAACGGAAATGGGAATACCAATTTTACAAGCCACAGATAGGAAAAACTATTTTACCAGTAAATACACTGTGTTAAAAGTAAGACACCCTACCATTATTGGAAATCCAGGCATACAGATCTGAGAACCAACAAAACTGTAAACATCCTTCATAACGTCCAAGTTGTCAGTGAGTGTGAAAACCAACTACATATGGCTGTAAGAAGATCAAGTACTGTAACAGTAAACACTGTGATGCTTGGATATATACAGAAAATATCTCTTTTTCTTCAAGAAAGAAATCTACTTAAATCAAAACCATTAAGAGCAAGGATAAAACACTAGGAATAAGAGAAAGTTTGCATTATCAGGTAAAGTGGAGGAACCAAAGGAAACAAATCACAGTAAGTACTCCAACTGTTTAAAAATGTTGAGAGTTAAATTAACAGCCAAGTAATCTCCTACAGACTCAAATTCCCTCAGATAACAATTCTAATCTCTTTTTAAAAGCATTTTCTTTAATTAATTTGCTTTTATTGAGGTAAAATCTACTACTTTAACCATTTTAAGTGATATTAATTGCATTCATTATATTGTGCAATCATCGCCACTATTTCCAAAACTTTTTATCACTCCAAACAGAAGTTTTGTATTAGCATTAGCTCTCCATTCCTACCTCCTCCTAGTGCCTAGTAACATCTAATCTTTTTCTATGAATTTACCTATTTAGATATTTCATATAAGTAGACTCATACAATATTTGTCCTTTGGTGTCTGGTTTATTTCTCTTATAGTGTTTTTGAAGATCATCTCTGTTGTAGCACATATCAGAACATCATTCATTTTTATGGTTGAATAATATTCCATTGTGCATTTATACATATTTTGCATATCCATTCATCTATTTATGTATGTTGGGGGTTTGTTCCATCTTTTGGCTATTGTGAATAATGCTGCAATGAATATTGGTGAACAGCTATCTGAGTCAGTGTTTGCTAGTTTTGGGGTATGTATATATACAACCTAGGAGTGGAATTCCTGAGTCATACTAAAATTCTTCATGTAACTTTCTGAGGAACCTCCAAACTGTTATATACAGCAGTTGCACCATTTTACATTCTTTACAAGGGTAACAATTTCTCTAGATCTTTACCAAAACTTGTTATTTTCCATTTTTTATTATTTTGCCCATCCTAGTAGATGTAGAATGGTGTCTCATAGTTTTTATTTGTAGTTGTGTAATGACTGATGTTGAACATCTTTTCATATACTTATTGACCATTTGTATATCTTCCTTGGAGAAATATCCAGTTAAGTCCTTCTCTCATTTTGTAATTGGGATATTTATCTTTTTGTTGTTGAGTTGTAGGAGTTCTTTATATATTCTGTATTTTAAACTATTATCTGATGTATAATTTGCAATAAATAGTTTCTTCCATTCTGTAGAATGTCTTCAATTTTTTTATAGTATTTGATTCACAACAATTTTTAATTTTGAAGTTCAATTTATCTATTTTTTTCTTTTGTTGATTGTGCTTTTGTTGTCTGTAACCGGCTGAATTATGTTCCCTCACAATTCTTATGCCGAAGTCCTAATACCCAATATCTCAGAATGTGACTATATTTGGAGATAATGCCTTTATGGAGATAATTAAGTTAAAATGAGGTCATTAACGTGGGCCCTAATCCAGTATGACTGGTGTCCGTCTAAGAAGAGGAGATTATGATATAGACACACACGCAGAGGGAAGACCATGTGAAGACACAGGGAGAAGGTGGCCATCTACAAGTCAAGGAGAGAGGCTTCAGAAGAAACCAACCCTGCTGACACCTTCATCTCAGACTTCTGGCCTCTAGAATTGGGAAAAAATAAATTTCCATAGCTTAAGCTACTTTGTATGTGGTACTGTGTTATGGCAGCCTTAGCAAACTGTCTCATATCTAAGAAACCATTGCCAAATCCAAGGTTACAAAGATTTTACCTCAAGTTTTCTTATAAGAATGTTATGGTTTTAGCTCTTATATTCAGGTCTTTTATACATTTTGAGTAAATTTTTGCGTATCGTATGAGATAGGGGTCCAAATTTATTACTTTGCACGTGGAAGCCCAGTTTTCTATCCCAGCACCATCTGTTGAAGACATTGTTATTTACCTATTGAATGGACTTTGCACCCTTTGTCAAAAGATAAGTGACCACAGATGTATGGGCTTATTTCTGGGCTGTCATTTCTATATTATTGGCCTATATTTCTATCCTTTCACCAGTTTTACGCTGTTATGATTGAAACGGCTTTGTGGTAAGTTTTGAAACTGGGAAGAGAGAGTCTTCCAACTTTGTTCTCTTTGTTCTTTCCCAAGATTTTTGGGGCAATTTGGGGCCCCTTGCATTCCATATGAATTTGAGGGTCAGCTTTTCCATGTCTGCAAAAAAAAAAAAAAAACTGTTGGAATTTTTACCGGGATTGTGTGAATCTGCAGATTAGTTGGGTAGTATTAACATCTCAACAAAAGTAGGTCTTCCTAGCCATGAACGTGGGATTTCTTTCCATATATTAGGTCTTTAACTTTGCTAAGCAATGTTTTCTAGTTTTCAGTATATGGGCTTTCACCTTTTTCGTTAAACATATTCCTAGGCATTTTGATCTTTCAGTGCTGTTATAAATGGGATTGCTTTCTTAAATTCCTTTTGGGATTGTTTATTGCTGGTGTTTGAAACACAGCTGATTTTTTGTGCTGATATTGCACACCTCAACTATACTGGATTTATTAGCTCTAGTAGCTTTATTTTGAAGTCTTTGGGATTTTTCTATATAAGAAAGTGTCATCTGAGAAGAGAGATAGTTTTACTTCTTTTCCAACTTGGATGCTTTTTATTTCGTTTTCTTGTCTAATTTCTCTGGCTAGAACTTAAAATGTTGAATAGCACAGTGATAAAAATGAACATCCTTCTCTTGCTCCTGAGTTTAGAAGGAAAGTTTTCATTTTTTCACCATTGAATATGATGTTAGTTGTGGGTTTTTGATAAATACTCTTTACTGTGCTGAAGAAGCACACTCCTATTCCTTGTGTTCTGAGAATTTATATCTTGAAAAGGTTTTGCATTTTGTCAAATAAATGCCTTTTTCTGCATCAATTGAGACAATTGTGTTTTTTCCTTTTGACTTCTTGTGTGTTGTATTACACTGATTTACTTTCTTATGTTGAAACACACTTGCATGTCTGGGATTAATCCCATTTTGTCACATTTCTTTTAATATGCTGTTAGACTTGATTTTCTATTATTTGCTTGAGGATTATTGCATCTGTATTCATAAAGGATATTGGTCCATATTTTGTTTTCTTGTGGTGTCTTTATCTGGATTCAGTATCACGGTAATGTTAGCTTCATAGAATGAGGTAGGCAGTATTCTATCCTCTTTGATTTCTTGGAAGAGTTTGACAAGGATTGATGTTAATTCTTTTTAAATGTTTGGTAAAATTCACCAGTGAAGCCATTTAGTGCTGGACTTTTAATTGGAAGATTTTTGATTACTGACTCAATATCTTTACTTGTTATAATATTGTTGAGATTTTCTATTTTTTCCTGAATCATTTTAGGTAATTTGTGTGGTTTTAGAAATTTTCCTATTTCATATGAGTTATCTAATTTGTTGACATAACTATTCATAGTATATTCTTATGACTCCTTTTATTTCTGTAATGTTCATGGTAACGTACCCACTGACATTTATGAATTTAGTTATTTGCACCTTCTCTTTTTTTTGTCAGTCTAGCTAAATGTTTGCAAATTTTGTTCATGTTTTCAAAGAAACAACCTAGGTTTCCTTTGTTCTCTCCATTATTTTTCTATTCTCTATTTTATCTCTGTTCTAATATTTATTATTTTCTTCCTTCTGCTATCTTTTGGTTTAGTTTGCTCATCTTTTTCTAGTTCCTTTAGATGTAAATCTGGTTATTGATATGAGTTCTTTCTGCTTTATAATTAGACATTTACAGCTATAAATTTTCCTCTGAGTACTATCTTCACTGTATTCCATAAGCTTTGATATATTGTGTTCTTTTCATTCATCTCTAAATATTTTCAAGTTTTTCATGTGATTTCTTTTTTATCTATTGATTTTTTAAAGAATGTGCTGTTTAATTTCCACATATTTGTGAATTTTCCAGTTTTCTTTCTGTTATGGATATCTAGCTTTATTCCACTGTAGTTGGAAAAGATGCTTTCTGCAATTTCATTGTTGTAAAATTTGTTGGAACTCGTTTGGTGGCCTATCACATGGTCTATCCTGGAGGATGTTCCATGTGGCCTTGAGAAGAGTGGGTATTCTGCTCTCATTGGATGGAATGTTTTACATATATCTGGTAAGACTAGCTGATACATAGTGTTGTTTAAATTCTATATTTCTTTATTGATCTGCCTGGTTTTTGTATTCATTATTGAAAGTGGGGTACTGAAGACTCCTACTACTATTATAGAGTGATACCAAAGCTAGAAAAAAACACTAGGAGAAAAGAAAACTACAGACCAATAACCCTTATAAACATAGATAAAAAGTCTTCAACAAAATACTAGCAAGCCAAATCTAGCAGTATATTAAAAGGCTTACACACAATGACCAAGAGGGATTTTTCCTGAGAATGAAAGATTGCTTTGACATATGAAAATGAGTCAAAGTCATAGACATCTTAATTGAACAAAGGGAAAAAACACTTCAAGTCATCTCAATAGATGCAGAAGGTACTTAAAATTCAACACTGTTTCATGATTTAGAAGAATTCAACAAAGAGAGTTGAAGGGAATTTCCTCAACTGTTAAAGAACATCAATTAAATACCCAGAGAGAGCATCACAGTTGATGGTAAAGCTTGAAAATTTTCGCCCCCAGATCAGAAATAATACAATGTCCACTATTGTCAACTTCTATTTAACATTGTACATCTAATTCTATCCTGGGTGATCAGACATGAAGAAGAAATACAGTCATACATTGCTTAACAACAGGGATAAGTTCTGAGAAATGCATCATTAGGGAATTTTGTGTGAACATCATGGAGTGTACTTACACAAACCTAGGTAGTATAGCTTACTACACACCTAGGCTATAGGGTATAGCCTATTGCTCCCAGGTTACTTATACAGCATGTTGCTGTACTGAATACTGTAGGAAATTGTAACACATTGTAAGTCTTTGTGTGTCTAAACGTAGAAAAGGCACAGTAAAAATAACATATAAAAGAAAAAATGGTACACCTGTGTAGGGCACTTACCATGAATGGAGCTTGCAAGACTGAAAGTGGCTTGGGGTGAGTCAGAGACTTAGTAGTAAGTGAATGTGAAGGCCTGTGACATTACTGTACACTATTATAGACTTTATTAAATACTGTGCACTTAGGCTGAATTAGATTTATAAAAAATATTTTTCTTTCTTTTTTTTTGAAGATTAGCCCTGAGCTAACATCTCCCACCAATCTTCTTTTTTGATGAGGAAGATTGGCCCTGAGCTAAGATCTGTGCCCATCCTCCTCCATTTTATATGTGGGATGCCTGCCACAGCATGGCTTGATAAGCAGTGCATAGATCCACACCTGGAGTCTGAACCAGTGAATCCTGGGCTGCTGAAGTGGAACATGCAAACTTAACTGCTGCGCCACCAGGCTGACCCTGTTTTTCTTTCTTCAATAATAAATTAACTTTAGCTTACTGTAATTTTCTTACTTTATAAACTTTTTAATTTTTTTAACTTTTTGACTCTTTTATAACAACTTGATTTAAACACACAGTGTACAGCTGTACAAAAATATGTTCTTTCTTTATATTCTTATTCCATAAGCTTTTTCATTTTTAAAACTTTTATTTTTTAAACTTTTTTATTAAAAACAAAGACATAAGCACATACATTAGCCTAGGTCTACACAAGGTTGGGATCATCAATATCACTGTCTTCTACCTCCACATCTTGTCCCACTGGAAAGTATTCAAGGGCAATAACATACATGAAGCTGTCATCTCCTATGATAACAATGTCTTCTTCTGGAATATCTGTGGAAGGACCTGTCTGAGGCTCTTCTTGAGGAAGTATCATGCTTTTCAAAACTATGTCCATGGTGGTTTGCTTGGTTTGTTTCTCTTTTTTTTTAATCACAGATTTGCTTGTAAGCAGATAATGCACCATGAACAGTCTTCTCTATTAATGAAAACCTTTCATTGTTGAGACCCATGTTTTCAAACTTTTTAAGGAGCTTGTTGAGGTCTGCAAAAGCCTCTACTAAACCCTTCACTATGACTTTTCTTGGGAGTTCTCCTTCTTTTTCTTCTCCTGCACTTTCCTTTTCTTTTGTCTCTTCAGCTATGCTTTCTTGTTCCAGTTCCAACAACTCCTCATTAGTCAATTCCTCAGGAACCACCTTTAAGAGCTCCTCAGTGTCATCCTCACCCACACCCAGATTAAAGTTGTTTGCCATCTCAACCACAGCCTTGTTGATTTTTGCAATTTCCCCATCCTTGGCAAATCCTTTGAAGTCATGGAAGTACCTCTTGAGTCTCTTCTTCTAGATGCCATTCATACACTTCTTGGTGACATCACCCCAAGCCAAAGCAAGATTCTTGATGCAGTCATAGATGTTGTAATCCTTCCAGAATTGCATCAATATCTTCCTCTGTTGCAGCAATAGCCCAGGCATAGGTTCTCCTCAGGTAGGAGGTAAAAGGTAGGCCTTAAAAGTTTCTATAACTCCTTGATCCATTGCTTATATCAAAGAGGTGGTGATTGGAGGGAGAAGCATCACTTTGGTATTGGGATGAAGATCACCAACAACAGGAGAATGTCCAGGAACATTATCAACAATAAGCAAAATCTTGAAAAGTATGTTATTCTCCAAACAGTATTTCTCCACTTCACTGGAATAGCAACTGAAGAGAGCATCTTGGAAGAAGAGCTAGGTCATCCATGACTTCTTATTTATCCTGTAGCACACTGGCAGTGAGTGCTTATTGATATTCTAGAAGACCCTGGAGTTCTCACTGTCCCAGATCACAAAGAGTTTCAATTTGTAGCCTGCAACATTGCCCCCAAGCAAGACTGTTATCCTGTCCTTAAAAGGCCTGAAACCTGTCATTGATTTGACCACCTTATGGATGAAAGTCCTTTCAGGCATTTGTTTCCAGAATAGGGAGATTTCACTCATATTGAATATTTTCTCTGGCAAGTAATTTTTCTCCACAATCAGCTGATCTAGAGTTCCCAAAATTCTTCAGCCATCTTCACACCAGCACTCATAGACTCACTGCTCTCACATTATACAATGAATAACGATTCTTGAATTGTTTAAACCATCGAGAGCTAGCAGTAAATTCAATATCATTGTCGGGTCCAGTCTTTTCTTTCCACGTTGCAAACCAACTTTTTGCTTTGGCCATGATTCTCATGATGCTGAGAGGGATACATTTCTGTGTCTGGTCTTCAATTCAGGTCATCAGAAGTTTTTCCATGCCTGACACAGGCCCTTCTCGAATTTTTTGTTACTCTTATTGCCTTGTATGAAACATATCTTTTAGCAGCTTCTATCACTTTATTCTTGTTCTTCAAAATTGTAGCTATGGTGAAATGAGACTTGCCTGATTGGTGAGCAATAACCATCACTGATTTTCCACCTTTGTAGTCCTTAATCATGCTTAATTTCATTTCCATATCAATCACTCCACATGGCCTCTTACTGGCAACATTTGCAGCAGATTTTCTATGCTTAGGGGCCATGCTGAACAAAACAGCACAAGATTAAATCAAGCATAAGAGAAAATGATACAATGAAGACATGCAGTAAACATGAGATATATGAAGCTGTTGCTAGCATAACACAGCATACTGTCTTACACTAAACATTTTTTTATAAGTAGAAAGAGTACACTCTAAAATAATGATAAAAAGTATAGTACAGGGGTCAGATCCCATGGCTGAGTGGTTAAAGTTCTGCATGCTCTGTTTCAGTGACCTGGAATTCGCAGGTTTGGATCTTGGGTGTGGACCTACTCCACTCATCAGCGACACTGTGGAGGCATCCCACACACAAACTAGAGAAAGATTGCACAGATGTTAGCTCAGGGCTAATCTTCCTCAAGCAAAAAAGATGAGGATTGGCAAGAGATGTAGGCTCAGGGAGAATCTTCCTCACAAAAAAATAAGTATAGTATAGTAAATACATAAACCAGTAACATAGTTGCTTATTCTCATTATCAAGTATTATGTACTGTATATAATTCTGTGTACTATACTTTTATATGACTGGTAGGGCAGTAGGTTTGTTTACACCAGCATCACCACAAATGTGAGTATTGCATTACACTGTGACGTTATGACAGCTATGACATCACTAGATGATGGGAATTTTTCAGCTCCATGATAATCTTACCGGATCACCATCATATGTGCAGTCCATCATTGACTGAAATATTGTTATGTGGTGCATGACTGTAAAGGCATCCAGATGGAAAAAGAAGACATAAACTTATGTCTATTTGTTAAGATTATGATCTTGTATACAGAAAAATGTAATAAATCTACAGAAAAAAACTATTAGAGCTACTGAGTTCATTAAAGTTGCAGATACAGGATCAACATAAAAAAATTAATTCTATTTCTATACACCAGCATTGAATAATCCAAAAATTTAATTGGAAGACACTTATATTTACAATAGCATCAAAAGGAATAAACTACTTAGAAACAAATTTAGCTAAGAAAGCTTAAGTCTTGTATACTGAAACTACAAAACATTGTGGAAAGAAATTAAAGACCTAAATAAATGGAAAGACATCCCATGTCTTTGCATCAGAAGACTTAAGGTTGTTAAGATGGCACTGCTTACCAAGTTAACATACAGATTCAAAGAAATCCCTATCAAAATTCCAAATCTTTTTTTTTTTGCAGAAATAGAAAATTTTAATAATTGTATGGAAATGCAAGGGTCCCTGAATAGCCAAAACAATCTTGAAAAGAAGAACCAAGTTTGAGGATTAACGTTTCCTGATCTCGAAACTTACTGAAAAACTACAATAATTAAAAGAATATGGTCTTGGCTTAAAAATAGACACATATACAAATGTAACAGAATAGAGAGCACAAAAATAAACCCACACATATACAGTCAACTAATCTTTGACTGGGGTGCCAAGAATACACAATGGGGAAAGTATATTCTTTTCAAAAACTGATATTGTGAAAACTGGATATCCTCCTGCAGAAAAAAAAAAATTATGTTGGACCTTTGTCTTAGAACATATGCAAAAATCGACTCAAAATTAAATACTTAAACATAAGACCTGAACCTGTAAAACTCTGTGACAAAAACATAGCTGTAAATTATTATGACTTTGGATTAGACAACGGTTTCTTAAATATGACCAAATGCAAGAGCAATAAAAGAAAAATAGATAAATTGGACTTCATCAAAATAAACTACCTTTGTACATCAAAGAATACTAGCAAGAAGTAAAATGACAACCCAAAGAACGGTAGAAAGTATTTGTGTATCATATATTTGACAATGGCCTCATATCCAGAATATACAAAGAACTCTTACAACTAAACAATAAAATGGTAAAAAACCCAATTAAAATATGAGCAAAGAATTTGAGTAGACAATTCTCCAAAGAAGATATACAAACGGTTAATAATCTCATGAAAAGTGCAGTGTAAGTGCCTGACTTTACGCTTTTGATTGGCAAGGCATCTATTTCAAAACACATCCATATTGCCAACTGTATCACATAGTTACTAACAAAACAATCATATAAGGATTAGGCCTTCTGAGCCCATGAAGTGTACTCTTTCAGAAAGTCCTGGGTAATCTTGATAACCAACCATTTGAGTGACCCCGTTTCCCCCTTTCCCTTGTCCTAATACCTGCTCTGATGCTTTAAATTAACCAATGAAGAATGAATTTGTGAAACCCTAGACACTCACCCTTGAACCTAATAAAGGCAGAGCCCCAGGTCTGCACTCTCTCTGTTTCTACCCACAACCTCACTGTGTGGCCCTTGGGCATGCTGTGTACCTTCTAGGATCTATGAGCAATAAAATCTTGTTCCTGGAAGTTCCCTGATGGTTTTGCTGAAGTGCATCTTGCAACCATAATAACAACCACAAGGGCTGGTCCAGGCACAACCTTGGCTCTGGTTGGGGAAATGTCTGTGAGAGTTCACTACCAGTAATAGGGGGGGCCCAGGCAAGTGCCTTAGGCATTCCTAGCTGATAGCATTGCTATCAATAGGCTGGGACCCACACAACAATGAACATGTAGTTAGCAGGATTGCATGATTATGCTTGGCAATTAACTGAGGGGAATGCTCTTTAGCTGCAGCTGGCTTTCTAACTGGCCAACCGAGGTGGTAACACCATTTGGCAAGGCAGTGTTGTTTGTTGGAGGCTCATTGTGCTAATATGCCCTGCTGCATGTTTCTTCTGCTATGTGCTGCCTGCAGTATCCATCCTAAAATGTCACTACTGCCATAATAATTTAACACTGTCCTCAGAGCAGCATGATCAAGGTCATATGGTCTAATGAGACAGAGCAATAGTTAGAGAGGCCTTAATTGACTATTTATATATATATGGGGGTCCTCCCTACCTCAGGAAAGAATGCTAAGGAAGGTGACCTGGATCTCGAAGCTAATATCACTGTCCTAGGTGAGGCTTCAGGTTAAAGGCACAGGGAAAGGATATTCCCATAGGCAAGGAGAGAGACCTCCTCCTGTGACCACTGAGTTGGTGGGTCATGCAGGGACAGTGTGTCCTAATCCACATGACTAAAATAGCCTTACGACAAGAAATTAAGGGCACGGTGAAAGAGGAAATACAGCCAAGTCCTGTGGTCCCTGTGTGGCTGCCTCTCTCCCTTCTGTTGCTCTTTGTCCTCTGACTTATAGGATATTATGGGTCCAATCTCTGGTCCAATGTTCCAAAAAAATTACTGAACAAATCTAAATGTCCTGAACACCTTGTACCAGCACCTTGTAAAACCCCAAGGAGGTTCACCAGCTTCTTGACAAACTCAAGCCTCTGTGGAAGCTTCCTGGGCATTGCTTAGTGCTGCAGCATACCATAATGCCAAGTCTTTGGCCTTACACTCCAGAGGCCTTGGGGCTTTTCCCAAAGATCCTGTGTGTATTGTGCTAGAGGAGGGAGATTCTGGTCCTAGGAAGGTCAATTGGGACACCCTGGAAAGGTAGGCAGCCACATATGAAAAGGGCTCACAGGGATGTCTTCCACAAATTTTCCCCAGTAATGACATGTAAGGTCAAGGTAACAGGAGAAAATTAGAAAGTAAAAACTGAGATCAGGGGCCGGCCTGGTGGCACAGTGGTTAAGTTCACGTGTTCCGCTTCTCAGCGGCCCGGGTTTTGCTGGTTCAGATCCCGGGTGTGGACATGGCACCGCTTGGCAAAAGCTATACTGTGGTAGGCATCCCACATATAAAGTTGAGGAAGACGGGCATGGATGTTACCTCAGGGCCAGTCTTCCTCAAAAAAAAAAAAAAAAACCTGAAATCAGAAATTATACCTTAACTGAAATTCAAACCTTCCTTAAAGATTTTATGCAGCAGGAAAGAGAGAAGGGAGCTGATTGGCTGTTGTGGGTTTTTGGAATGGGATCTGAATTTTTACTCACTCCTGCAAAATGCGTCAACTCTCCAGTACCTCTGAAGATCCTAAAATTCATAACCTTCTTAAAGATTCATCCAGGCTATATGCTCGTTTCCTCCAAGATACCACAGATCCTGAGAACCCTCAGCTTTCCCCTGAACAGGGTAGAATAAAGAAATGCACAAGACACCCCTGCCACCAGGGGAAAAGCCAAAAGGGTTATCAAGGCCTCTAGTGAGAAGGAAGAGGAAGAAAGGAAATCGATGGCCCCTAGAGCCACCAATATTCATACCAAGGCCCTTGCTCTCCTCACCTGAATATTTATTGCCTGGCGCTGGGCTGATTTCATCACAGTAATCACTGGTAAGGCTCACAGTGAATGGAAAACATTAGATGAGGCCCATATTCTGCTGCACAAAATTGACATAGTTCAATGGGTTTAGCATTTCTATGATCATAGTGACCCAAATGACCATCTCTTTGTTTCTAATCTTGAAGAGGCACCATTTAACCATGAATCCAGAGAATTTTTTTTTTTACAAGGCACTCCCTCTAGTTACAGGACAGCACTACAACAATTTATTGGGACTGCTAAAACCATTCAAAAGTGCTAGAGGGTGTTAACATGGTTGCTAGACATGAAGGAGATCTCACCCAGGTGCCCAGATACTCCAGACTTATGCCCCTCTACTCCTGCTGCCCCAGAGGGGTCCCGCTCAAGCAAATTTCTCTCAACGAAAGGAGCTCCCCACTTCCTCCTCAATAAATCCCCAACCTAGTTTTGACTCTTATGGGAATACAGAGGCAAATCTCTTCTGGGAATTATGAAATCTCAGGGTTCCTGACTACTTGATATCTGGACAGCCAGTCTGTAAACTCCAAGCCCTAAAACTAGTGTTCTCCCAGCTTTAGCCCCATTCTACTGTCCATTCTCTTGCCACACAGATGCCCTCTAACTCTTCTGGCCCCAACCCAGTCCCTGCTACTCCCTCTACCCCGTTCCCTAACTTCCAGGTCTGGCAGCCACCTAAGCCCTTACCCTAGAAAACTGGTGACTCGCGAGACTTGTCCCATCTCCTGGGGACAATCACTCTTATACCACTCTGGTGGTCCAATGAGAAATAAAAATACGTGGTTATTTTTGGCCCTATTTGACACAGGCAGTTCCCCTAAATTCCCAAAGGAGAAGCCCTTCTACCTACAGGGCATTGCTGGTAAAACAATCAAGGTGTACAAAACCATTCTGATATAACTATTGGGACCATTCACCTCAAATGACTTTCTCTGGTGGTGGCCCCCTTGGCTCTTTCTTTCCCTATTATAGGCATAGATACATTGACACGACATCATGCACATGAAACAAACCCAAGGTCTTGGCTTCCTTGGTGGGACTTGCCAAATAAACACTGATGACTCTTCCTCCTCTGGTAAAGATGATAAATGATGAAGATTATTTTAGACTGGTTACTTTTAAAAACTGCAGACGGGAAGGAGGCTCTGAGGAGTAGAATTTACTTACCCTTTGTTAAGAGACATTTACATTGTAAAGGAAATCTCCATCTGTAAAGGTGTCTTCCTCTCTGTACCAGGAAGAAAGGGGATGACATTATCTCTAGAAACTCTTAATCAATGCCAAAGGCAAGGACTTAAATCTGCATCTTGTTTACTGTATTTGTGTGGTAATCTCCCGTGATGGACTCCCCCTCTACCCCCAACATCCTCCTTTGTCTTTAGCTAAAAATAATATTTAAGGTGGTGGCTTCAGCCATTTACTTAATCCGGTTTCATTCTTATCTAAAAATTGTGGGACCACTCAATAACCAGACCGCACCTGCACTGATACCACTTTAACAACTTTTTTTACATATTTTCTTTGTCTTGTAAAGAGATAACTCACATACCTATGCCTTAAATTTAGCCCTACTCTCAACCCATGTTTGCAGCATCAGCTCTGACTGCCCATGGGCCCTGTCCCCATGCTATTCCACAGTATTCTCTGAATGAAAGAGCACCACTGCCAGACATTGAGAGTCCAAGAAATCTTTCTTTTGACTCCTCAGCTCACCTACCCCGCATCAGTAAATATCCCCCAATATCAACTTAAACAGGGTATTGGAGGTCTACGCCCTGTTGATAAAGATATGCTTGATATGGGAGTCATCAGGCCCACAATCTCACCTTTCAACAGCCCCATTTGATCAGTACTTCAGCCAGTCACTAATGAATGGTGCTTCACCATTGACTATTGAGACCTCAATGCTCAGGTTCCCCCTATTAAGACTCCAATTCCTAATACTATAGAATCGATTGTTGACACACAACAGACCCAAGAGTGTCCTTCATGGTCACTGACCTAACTAATACATTCTATTCTGTTTGCATCTCAGAAGAATTCCAGGCCCAATTTGCTTTCAATTTTAAAGGGATTTTGTATACATTTATGTGGCTCCCAATGAGATACTTAAACAGCTCTGCCATAGCACATAAACTTTGCCACCAGAATTTAAATACCTTACAATGGAAAACTGCCATTTCGGGCATTATATTGATGACATTATTGAGGGGACCCTCTGAGGAAGCAGTACAGGCAGATTTACACATCCTCAAATACCACGTACACCAATGCAGCTGGGCAATTTCTCCCCATTAGATCCAAGGCCCAGCATCATCTGTCAAGTTTCTGGGTATCATCTGGTCCTCTAAGGGCCAACAGATTCTCCTAGCCATCAAAAAACAATTGCTAACTATGAAATCACTCACTACACTCATATAGGCACAACACACTAGGTATTTTCACGGTCTGGAGGCAACACATTCCTTCACCTCTCACTAATTCTTCAACCTATATATGCAATCACACACAAGCCTACCACCTTCTATTGAGGCAAAGCCTAACAGTACACTTTGGAAGCTGCCCAGCAGGCAGTCGAACAAGTCTCCATGTTCACCTGGCTCCATGTTCCAAGCAAAGTCCTTGGCCACACCTGACTATGCCTCCTGTAGTCTCTGGACCACACATGAGTCTCCCTGGTCTCCTATGGGGTTTTGGACTAAGTGCCTCCCCCCCACCAACAGCTTGATATATTCCCCTGGGTACCAGCTTTCAGCATCCTATTGGGCTCTTCCAGAAAACAAGGCCCTAACCGGACCCCACCAGTACTACACCATACACAGGCTCCTATTATGCCCTGGGTTAGAGATGCCTCTCAGGAGAAACTCAGCATGGCCACTGATGCCGCCTTTGTAAAATGAAAATGCTACCTTCAGGAGAGAGCTAAACTTGATATCAAAGTTACAGAAGGATATGGCTTCCCCCATGCTCAGTTCCTTGCCTGAGAACCTTGCAGAGTTGGTAGCAACAACTCTGCTTCCTCCTCCTCTGGCTACTTGGGGAGCCTCTTGGGATCAACTGTCAGAGATGGACAGGGAGTTGATGTTCTTCACCGATGGTAGCACCACCATTGTACACAATGCAGCTTGCTGGAGGGCTGCAACAGTCCACCCAGCCTTAGGCATCTCTCTAGTCGAGGAGAGCACTCCTGGCTCAGGCTAACTGGTGGAACCTGTAGCTGTGCATCTAGCTCTTAAGGAGTCCATAAAAAGGCTCCTCTCGCAGATCTACATTTTCACAGGTTCCTGGGCTGTTGCTAATGGCCTTGTGGTTTGGTCTGGCCAACGGCTAAGGAGCAATTTTCTCATACAAGCCAAGCCCATTTGGAGTGTCCATACATGGAAGGAACTAGCAGAGTCTCCAATTCCTATCAGTGTTATTCACACTTCTGCTCACACTAACCGCTCTATCCCGGAAGCCATTTTTAACAACATCACAGACTCCCTCACAAAGACCTTCACACCCTGCCTCATACAGGCTTTTCAAGGTACTGACCCTTCCTGGAAGCTCACTAAATGGTCACACACAACCTCGGGTCACCAGGGAATTCATGCCTTAACAACTTGGGTTCAAGCAAGGGGACTCTCCCTCTCCTTGGTGGCAGCCAAAGCTGTGATAGAAAAGTGCATTCTCTGCTCCCAAACTGGACAAGAGAGGCTATCCAGATGGGGACATATTCCCCAGAGACATGGACCATACTCCTGCTGGCAGATTGATTTCACCAGCCCACTGCCCCCTTCTGCTTGTGCTTCCAGATATGCCATCACAATTATCAATACCTACAGGGGAACTCCTTTTGGTGACACTCACCTAGAATTCCTCTTCAAAACAGCTAATGTCTTTCCTTACTAAATTTATTCTCATTCCCTTTGGTTCACCAAGATATTATTGACTCTGACCAAGGTACACACTTCACCTCCCAGAAGACTCAACAGTGGGCTTTCCAACATATTTTTTGGACCTTCCATCTAAGCTACTGCCCTCAGGCAGCTGACCTCAGTGAACGTTATAATTGTCTCCTTAAAGACACACTCCTTAAATTTCTTTCAGGCAAATGGTTCCCAAAATGAATTGAGCTCTTGCCCCAGGCCCTGCACTTACTGAATTCTCGCTCCTTGGGTCTTCACATCCCACATGCCAACTATTACACATCCCCTAAAACTCCACTTTTGATCATCTCTAGCAATCCTCAAGCTTTTAGCCTTCAAGACAGTGTCCTTCTTACTTCATCTTCTGACTTGTCTTCCACTTTTTTATGGTTTTTTGATCATTTCACCATCTAGTTCATATGATCTGATTGAGCAGATAGTCCATTATGATCTGCTCATCATTGAATGTCCCCCAGGGCAAAAGCCCACCAAGTTAGTGCAAGATCATTTCTGTGGAAATCCTGACAATGGGAAGGACTCTCTGAAAGGAGCCAATTCCAGGCTAGCCACTATCTCCAAATATGGTGGCTCCACAGGATGGCTAATAAAACTAAATCCCCCTACTAATTTGCAGGAAATGGAAATCATCACCCTGGAACCAACCAGAGACACAGTTTGGGTGTCTGAAAGAGGGAAATAAACTCCTCATTTGGTAGTCACTAGTTTTATTCATACATGAGAGCATGGCAAGAAAACTACAAGTCATGGCCTTAGCCCATGCTAAGCGAGGTAACCAATGATGGTTGCGGAGAGCAACCACACTCAGTCACTAGTGAACATATAAGTAGTTCATCCAACTCAAGCTCCTTAAATGTCAATCCTGTATATGGCTATGGCTATTCCTACTGCTTTGTGTGAGCTGGGTGATAGGGTTACTGGTAGATCCCTTGGACCTATCCGTCAAGCAGTAGCAATGTTGGAACAACACTGCTCCAGACCACAATTGCACTACAGGGTGGAAAATCAGGCACTGTTGGAAAGTCCTGATGGAAGGGCTCAGGCTAGTAGGCAACCTAGTCTGGGCAGCAGCGGGATTGAATCTCTTCACATGCAGTGAGCTCTCTGGAGTATCTAAATGGCACTTGTCCCCTGATTTCTCTACATCAAATATTGCTACAAGCTATCTGGCCCTATGATTGTCCGTACATAAAACCCATCTGGTTACAGGGACTGTACTTCCATGATTTGTCCATCACTCTAATGGGTCAGTCCCAGGAAGATCTCCCTTAGCCTGGGATATAGATGTGCCCAGGATCTCTATGTTCTCTGAATGAGCTTCTTGGGGAGTGAAAGGGAAGCTACACATTCCTTTACTGAATGTGTCCCTGAAAAACCCAGGGAACTTAAAAATTGGTTCCACTAGCAACAGGTACCAGGTATGCAGCTCAGTCCTCAGGGAAGCCTCCAAGGTTTATCAGGCTAGCCTACCCCAAGCCCTGACCAATACTCCAACTGGATAGCCACATGGCACTCCAGAGGGCTTCACCCCTGAGTGAGAGAGATGGACTCATCGCTGCCGAGGACATCTCTCCAAATGACATTGCCCCAGCCTAAGAGTTTGTCATTAGAGAGTACTATGCCTCAGCCCAAGAGTTTGTTGTTGGAGATGACTACACTCTCCACACCACAGATGACACTGTAGGGACATATCGCCATGTTGAAGACCTTGTCTCTCACCCAGATGGCTCCACCCCTCAGTTCAACTCAAACTCAATGAGACACCGCAATGGGATCTGAGACTTTCCAAGAATAATGAATTAAATGTACTGCCCTGATGGACTCACAAGACTCATTGGAATATTATATTCTAGAATTTTCCTTTTGTTTATCTGCTGACTCGACCCTATAACAAGATGCTTGTCAAAATGTGAGTACATCCTATGATGACTGCAGGACACCATTGCATCATATATCCCCATTGCCGCAGGCCAAAATGTGCATTCAGAACCAGACAGTTTCCCTGCCTAGAACTATCACCCACTTGGATTGCTTGACCTTGCCTATTCCCTCTGATCTTCTGCTTCTGTGTGCCTACATGGGAATACCCAACCACAACTTCTGCTGATCCCTCTCTTTCCCTGGTTACATCACAGGTTTCCTTTCACTGACCATTGTTGGTCACACATCCATTTTACCTGTTTCAGTACTTCCCTTTGACACCGCAATCCCACACCACAACTATGCTCAATACTATCATGACCTCTTCCACCATGCTTCCCCCTAGACTTTCCACAATGCAGATGTCAACCTTAAAAACAGAAACCAGTTTAAGAGGTAAAGTGTTTATTTAGGATCAAAAATTGCAATTCAGGGAGAACAGATTCAGATAGAGACCCAAATAGTGTCCTGATTATAGGAGAGGGGCTCAGGGTTTTTAAAGGAAAAAGGAGGAAGATGAAGTAAGATGTTTTGAAGAAGAGTTCATTGGTGTTGACAAGCTAAGCTTCTCTTGGCTATACGTGATTTGTTATTGAGTCTATCTTCAGAAAGTCCACAATCAGCAGTCTTGTGATCAGGATGTCCATTCTCCTGCTGACTTCTCAAACAACTGCTTGTAAAACAATTGGCATTTTGGCCCAGTCCAAAGGTTTGGCTCAATCCAAGGTTCAAGGAACAAGACAAGCAGGCAGTCCCTCTGGAATGGCTTCTCTGGCTCTATTTTACAGTGGCTCCACTTGTGTCCATTTTTCACATAGGCAAGATGCTTTACAAACACCACCAACATTTATATACAACGGGCTGAGAGGACTGTTCACACATTGTTAATCAAAGATTGCCAGGCCTGACATCCAGCCTCCAATCACCTGTATTCCATCTTAAACACTTAAACCTGTTGATATACTCATTTTCACCCAACTTCATTTAACAACACCACCTTTGCCCCGAGCTGCCATTCAATTAGATGCCCCATCTATGTTTCACTCAACTGCTCCTCCAGGGACTGTTTTGGGATAGCCTTTGAGGCCACTTTGGTGATTCTGTGCCCAGGTACAAACAGCTCTTGGCCCATATACCCCTTTAATCATGCCACCTGTAATCATGTAGCACAGATACCAATGAATCGGCACAAATTCCCAGTTTTACTGCTGAAAGCTCAATGAATATGTTACACTAGGAACATCCACTTTTGGGTTTTCCTGTGGGCAAGGAAATCACAAGGTTCTCACCTAGTATGCTACTCTCTTCCCGACTCCTCTGACCAGCTTCCCCCGGGCTACACTCTGCAATACACCATGGTCTCTCTCACCTTGCTTCTAAAAGTATACCCGCCTCAGGTCACAAATCCCCTGAGTTTTCTGCCCTGACTGGCTACTATCAGCCAAGAAGAGCCATTTTTATCCCCTTAGGCCTGGGCATTTTAGTTCTACTAGGATTGACTGGATCGGGCACAGGTACAGTGGCATTAGCCACCCAAAATCAGGTAATTAAAGCCAACCAACAATTATCATCCACCTTAACCCAACATGCAGAAAAACTCCATAAGACCTTGTCCCTTGTACAACAGTCCCATGAGTCTCTTGACTAAATGGTTGTAGACAACTGCCTGGCCCCAGACTATCCACTGGCCAAGGAAGTCGAAGTTTGTGCCCTCCCTGGGACCACCTGTTGCATGTATACCAACAACTCAGGACAAATTTAAACTTACTTACACCAGGTGCTCCAAGATCTTAAAATATTCAATATTACTATTCAAACCTTTGAACAGATTCCCAGAGCACTCAAGATCGCTGACCTACTTTCATGGCTGGACTCTTCAAGTTGGGAACAATAGCTATGGACTGGATTTCAGACCATTGCTTGCATAATTATTATAGGATACGTTACTATAAGAACGCTAATCAGATGTTTACTCTCTTGACTATGATGTGCCCTACCCTGACTTTTAACATCTCCACCACCCAGGCTGTTGTTGTCCTTGCTGTTAAATCTGATGCCTTGGCACCACAGGGTGTAAGTGCCTGACATTAAGCTTTTTGATTGTAGTTTAAGTGCCTGAAATAAAGCTTTTGATTATAAAAGCATCCATTTCAAAAGACATCCATCTTGAATCAATATATTACCAGCTGTATGACATAGGTATGAGCAAAACAACCACATAAGGAATTAGGCCACCCCTATACATGATGGTCCCTCTTTCAGAAAGCCCTAGGTAACCTAGACAACTGACTTTATGAGTGACCCTTCTTCTCCCTTCTTGCACCATAATTCCCACTCTTATGCTTTAAATTTGCCAATGAAAAGTTAACTTGCAAAACCCAGACACCCCACCTTTGGACCTTAATAAAGGCAGAGTCCCAGGTCCATGTTCTTTCTTTCTTTACCCGAAAGCTGACTGTGTGGCCCTTGGGCATGCCATGTACTTTCCAGGACTTGTGAGTAATAAATCTGGTTCAAACTTTCCTGATGGTTTTTGCTGAAGTGCATCCTGCAATCATAATAACAACCAAAAGGGCTAGTCCTAGCACAACATTGGCTCTGGTCAGGGAAATATCTGTGAGGCCTCACTAGAAGTAGTATGGGACTGGGCAAGTGCCTCAGGCATTCCTAGATGATAGCATCACCATCAATATGCCAGGATCAACACAACAAAAAGATACTCAATATCATTAGTCATTAGGGAATTGAAAATCAAATCTACAAGATACAACTTTATACCCACTAGGATGGTTACAACAAAAACGGGAAATAACAACTGTTAGCGAGGATGTGGAGAAATTGGGAACCTTCATACATGCTGATGGAAATGTAAAATGGTACAGCCACTGTAGAAAAGAGTTTGGGGGTTCCACAAATGGTTAAACTTATGTTACCATATGATTCAGTAATTTCACTCCTAGATATATAACCAAAAACTGAAAACATATGTTTAAGACAAAAAGTTGTACACAAATTTTTTTTGCAGCATAAATAGGCACAAAGTAGAAACAACACAAATGTCCATCAACAGATAAATGAATAAATAAAATGTATATACATACAATACAATATAATTAATCAATAAAAAAGTATAAAGAAGACTTCATCAAAATGGTGACATAGGAGAGCCTAGCCTCCATTTCCCCACAAAGATCAATACAGTCATGTGCCACATAATGATGTTTCCATCAACGACAGACTGCATATACAATGTTGGTCCCACAAGATTAGTACCATATGGTCTAGGCCGGTGTGTAGTAGGCTATGCTATCTAGATTTGTGTAACTATACTTTATGATGCTCACAGAACTGCAAAATTGCCTAAGAATGCATTTCTCAAAATGTATCTCCATCATTAAGTGATGCATGACTGTAATTAGGAAGGTATCTAATATGAATAACAATAACTCTAGGAGAGCTCTGGAGTCCACTCATGAAACTTCAGCAACACAACGGGGAAAAAAAAACCCTAAGAGTAACTGCACAAGAAGAGAAGGAATATGGCTTCATTTTGCCTGCATCATCCCATCCCCCAAGCCATCATTGCTCAGCACCAAGAGGGAATTGCCCAACTAGAAAGAATTTCCCTTACCAGGAAAGAAAGAGCAGGGTGAGTGACCAGTTTCTTCAGTCTTTCAGGGTACCACATGAAGGTCTTGCCTCAGGTTTACCCCACCCTGACTGGCAAAGCTGAGATGTATAGAGTAGCTAGAAACAAGGAAGAAAAGCAGGGGCTTAGAGTAGCAGCCACACAGCAGGAGAAATTGTGGTTCACAGTGACCTGCTTTGCAGACACACTTAGCAGGTTTCACTACTGAAGAAACAAACAGCCAGAGTAGACTTTGAGGACCTCCTGCAGATTTCACCAGATTTTATTCCACAGGTATGTGCATTTGTTGATAACAGCTGCTTGAGTCCCTAGCTCTCCCTCCCTGCCCCCATTCTCCCTGGAGCCTGAAAAGCACATCAGCAGCCAGCCCAGGCTTCTGCAATTATGAAAGTACAAGATACCCATCTAGATCCCTATGGCTGACCCCTATCACTGTGTGTGTGCTTGGGGCTAGACCCTCCAACTGTACACTTGCACACTGCTGGTCTGATGTTCATCATCAGCCTCCATTGCAATGCACACACTGGGGGAGACTGTGCAGCCTCAGTCAGAGCATGCCAACAGCTAGGGCCCTCTAGCTACTTTGGGTCCAAATCAGGTCCTACCTGATGTCACTGGTCTGCATTACTACACTCACTAGTAGCTAGTGCCTCCAACAGTGCAACTGCACACAATTTGCCCAACTCGCATGACTGGCCTCCACTGCCATGCACCTGTGGCAAAACCCAGCAGCCATGGTAGTGTACAATGATAACAAAGGCCCCCACAGTGCTATTGAGCCCACAGTTGGACCACGACCATACTGCCTGCCTTGGCCTCCACAGCTATGTTTGTATCTGCAACTCACTTCTGCCTCTACACAGACACCTGAAGCTGGCCCCCACAGAGGAGTATGTACACACGACCCACTGGCTCCAATCAACACCACTGCCACCCTTGTTCCTAGCCACTGGATCTGGAGGTGCTGCTAAAAATCCAAACAGCCCTTGCAGCCACTGTGGACTCCCCACAGCACTCGCTAAGGACCATAGCTTTCAGTGCTGTGGACCCCGGCCACCTGAGTCAAAGGGACATCACACACCCCCAGACGTGTTGCAGCCACACACCCTCACTCTTAAGAGGCGCCCTGCACCACTAGACCCAGAGGCACGGTACATTTCAGTATGCCCCCACCTGCAGGTGAAAATCTTCCCTTACTGAAGTCAGTCCATAAACTCTGGGAGCGATGACTTTTTCTGCAAATGCACAAAAACCCATGTAAAGCTAAAGGATCATGAAGAATCAGGGAAACATGACTTCACCAAAGGAATGAAGTAAACCTCCAGTAACCAGCCCAAAGGAAATGGAGATCCAGAATTGTCCAACAAAGAATTCAAAGTAATTGTTTTACAGATGCTCAGAGAGCTAAAAGAGAACACAGATAAACAATTTAACTATATCGGGAAAACAATACAAGAACAAACAGAATTTCAGCAAAGAGATAGAAATTTTAAAAAGAACGAAACAGAGATTTTGGAGCTGAAGAATAAAATGACTAAACTGAAAAATTCAATAGAGAGCTTCAACAGCAGACTTGACCAAGCAGAAGAAAGATTTAGTGATCTAGAAGGCAGATTAATTGAAATTAACAAATCATAGTAGCAAAAAGGGAAAATAATGAAAAGGAATAAAGAAACCCTACAAGACTTATGGGACACCATTGAAAAACAAATTTACACATCATTGGAGTCCCAGAAAGGGACAGGAAGAAGAGAGGGGGGAAAGGGATAGAAAATTTATTTAAAGAAATAATGACTGAGAATTTCCCAAGCCTTGGGAGGGATTTGTACGTCCAACTTCACGAAGCTAATAGATCACCCCAAAATTTTCATCCAAAATGATCTTTTCCAAGACACATTATAATAAAACTGCCTAAAATCAAAGAAAAAGAGAATTTTAAAAGCATCAAGAGAAAAAAAATCTTTGATACAATTCACCCATGAAACCATCTAGTCCTGAGCTTTTTTTTGTTGGGAGTTTTTTTATTATTATTATTACTGCTTCAATCTCCTTACTCATTATTGGGCATTTCAGATTTTCCATTTGTTCATGATTCAATCTTGATAGGTTTTATGTTTCTAGGAATTTAGCCATTTCTTCTAAGTTATCCAATTTGTTGGTATATAATTGTTGATAGTAGGCTCTATGATCCTTTGTATTTCTGTGATGTCAGATGTAATGTATCCTCTTTCATTTATAATTTTATTCCTTTGAGTTTTCTCTTTTTTTTCTTGGTTAGTTTAGCTAAAGATTATCAATTTAATTTATGTTTCCAAAAAACTAACTCAGTTTTAGGGGCTGGCACTGTGGCCGAGTGGTTAAGTTTGTGCGCTCTGCTGCAGGCGGCCCAGTGTTTCATCAGTTCAAATCCTGGGCACGGACATGGCACTGCTCATCAAGCCGGGCTGAGGTGGTGTCCCACGTGCCACAACTAGAACGAACCAAAACTAAGAATATACAACTATGTACTGGGGGGCTTTCAGGAGAAAAAGGAAAAAAATAAAATCTTTAAAAAAAATTTAAAAAAACCAAAAAACTAACTCAGTTTTGTTGATTTTTTCTATTGTTTTCCTAGTCTCTATTTTTGTTTATTTTTGCTGTAGGCTTTGTTATTTCCTTCCTTCTGCTAAGTTTGTTCTTCTTTTTCTAGTTTTTTGAGGTATAAAGTTAGGTTGTTTATTTGAGATCTTTCTTTACTCTTAACACAGGTGTTTATCACTATAAACTTTTCTCTTAGGACTGCTTTTGCTGCATTGCATAAGTTTTGGTATGTTGTGTTTCCATTTACATTTGCCTCAAGATAATTTTTGATTTCTCTATTGATCTTCTCTTTGATCCTTTGGTTGTTCAGAAGTATGTTGATTAGTTTCCACACATTTGTGTATTTTCCCATTTTCCTCCAGTTATCAATTTCTAGTTTCATACCATTGTGGTTGGATAAGAAATTTGATATGATTTCAATCTCCTTACATTTGTTAAGACATGTTTTATGGCCTAACATATGGTCTATCTTGGTGAATGTTCTGTTTACACATGAGAAAAAATATGTATTCTGCTCTTGTTGGATGGAATGTTCTGTGTATGTCTGTTAGGTCCATTTGGTGTATAGTGTTATTAAAATTCAATGTTTCCTTATTGATTTTCTGTCCATATGGTCTATACAATGATGAAAGTGTGGTATTAAAGCACCCGCTATTATTGTATTGCTCTCTATTTTTCCCCTTCAGTTCTGTTAATATTTGCTTTATATATTTAGGTGCTCCAATGTTGGGGGCATATATATTTAAAATCATTATATCCTCTTGATGAATTGATTTCTTTGTTATTATCGAGTGACTTTTTTTTTCTCATGATAGATTTTTTTTTTGAGGAAGAGTAGTCCTGAGCTAATATCCACTACTCATCTTCCTCTTTTTGTGGAGGAAGATTTTCCCTGAGCTAACATCCAGGCCCATCTTCCTCTACCTTATATGTGGGACGCCTGCCACAGCATGGCTTGATATGTGATGTGTAGGTCTGCACCCAGGATCCAAACTGGCAAACCCTGTGTCACCAAAGTGGAGTGTACAAACTTAACCACTACATCACTGGGCTTGCCCCTCAAGACAGATTTTGGGTGAATCTATTATGTCTTACATAATAGATTACCTCTTGTCTCTTTTGGTTATGATTTTCATGTAAAATCTTTTTCCATCTCTTCACTTTTAGCCTAGATGTACCCTTAAAGCTAAAGTACATCTCTTGTAGGCATCACATTGTTGGATCTTGTTTTTTATTCATTCAGACACCCTATATCTTTTTTTTTTTTGAGGAAGATTAACCCTCAACTTACATCTGATGTCAATCCTCCTCTTTTTGCTAAGGAAGACTGGCCCTGAGCTAATATCCATGCCCATCTTCCTCTACTTTATATGTGGGATGCCTACCACAGCATGGCTTGCCATGCAGTGCCACGTCTGCACCCAGGATCTGAACCGGCAAACCCCAGGCTGCCAAATTGGAACATGTGCACTTAACTGCTGCACCACTGGGCGGGCCCCATACACCTTTATCTTTTGATTGGAGAATTTAATCCATTTACATTTAAAGTAATTATTGATAGGTAAGGATTTGATATTGCCATTTTGTTGTTTTCCTACTGTTTTATAGTTTTCTTCCTTTCTCGATGTCTTCCTTTGTGATTTGTTGATTTTTTTTTGTAGTGATATGCTTTGGTTCCTTTCTCTTTATCTTTTGTGTATTTACTAGAGGTTTTTTTGTTCTTTGTGGTTACCATGAGGCTTACATAAAACATCCTATAATTATAAGTCTATTTTGAGCTGATGACTTCTCTTCAAACTCATGCAAAAACTTGACACTTTTACTTTTTGTCCCCCTACATTTTATGTGCTTGACATAAGATTTTCCATCTTTTTATATTGTCTATTCATTAACAATTTATTATCTCTATAGTTATTTTTGATACCTTTGTCTTTTAACTTTTATACTAGAGTTAAAAATGATTTACACTCCACCATTACAGTAGCAGAGTATTCTGATTTTGACTATATACTTGCCTTTATCAGTGAATTTTATACTTTCATATGTTTTCATGTTGTTACTTAGCATCTGTTCATTTCAACTTGAAGATCTCTCTTTAACATTTCTTGTTAGGCAGAAGTAGTAAGGATGAGCACCCTTAGTTTTTGTTTATCTAGTAATGTGTGTTTTCTCTCCTTCATTTCTGAAAGACAGATTTGTCAGGTATAGTATTCTTGATTGGCGGGAGTTTTTTTTAGCACTGTGAATATATTATCCCATTCCCTACAGCCCTCAAGGTTTCTGCTCAGAAAACTACTGATAGCATTGTGTGGATTCCCTTGTACAAGATGAGTTGTTTTTCTCTTGCTGCTTTCAAACTTCTTTGTCTTTGAATTTTGACAGTTTGATTATAATGTGTCTCTAAGTAATCTCAATTGAGCTGAACTTCCTTGAAGTTTTTTGAGCTTCATGAATCTGAATGTCCATATCCTTTTCGAGATTTGAAAAGTTTTCAGCCACTATTTCTTTAAATAAGTGTTCTGTCCCTTTCTATCTTCTACTTCTGGGACTCCCACATAGCATATATTCATTCATTTGGTGGGTTCCCATAAGTCTTGTATGCTTTCGTTATCCTTTTAAATTCTTCCTTCTTTTTGTTTCTCCAACAGGCTAATTTCAAATAACTTATCTTTGAGCTCACTGTTTCTTTCTTCTGCATGAGTGAGTCTGTTGTTAAAGCTTTCTATTGATTTTTCTATCTCAATTCTTGTATTCTTCAGTTCCAGGATTTCTGTTTGGTTTTTCTTTATGGTTTCCATTTTCTTATTAAACTTCTCATTTTGTTCATTCATTGGTTTCCTGATTTCATTTAGTTGTCTATCTGTGTTCTCTTGTGTCTCATTGAGATTCTTTAAGATGATTATTTTGAATTCCTTGTCAAGCAATTCATAGGTCTCCATTTCTTTGGAGTTAGCTACTGGAACTTTATTAGTTTTCTTTGGTGGTATCATGTTTGCCTAATTCTTTCTGATCCATGTAGCCTTGTGTTGGTGTCTGTGCATTTGAAGGAGTACACAACTCTTCCCATATTTACAGACTGGTTTCAGCAGGTATATACCTTCTCCTATTGAATCCCTGGGCTGATGAGATTGCCTCTGGGATGACAGTTGAGCAGGGTTTGAGTGGGGTCACATGGCTGCTGCTATGGCTGTCGTGGGATCCATGGCTGGTGGGGCTGTTACCTGGGTCTCAGGTGGGCTTAGATCCTGCTTAGTCCCTGGATGAACAGGACTGCCTCCAGGACTTTGGTCAGTATGGCTGGTGCTGAGCAAGCGTCCACTTCAGAACCTGTAATATGGTCCACAGATGGCAGGCTTGTTACCAGGTGTGCAGATAGGTGTGGCTTTCATCAGATCCCTGAAAGTACTCCCACTGGGTCCCTGGGAAGGTCCTTGGGTGGGCAGGACTAGACTCAGACTGCAGGTGAGAAAGACTGGAGCCAAGTCACAGGGCTACTTTAGGGTCAATAACTGGGAATGAGGTCTTCAGTCTTTTTTCCAGGGCTACAGACAGACATGCTATCTGTCAGGATCCTGGGCAGGTAAGTCTCTTCCTGGACTGTGACTAAGAGGGTGGAGCCATGACACAGTTCTGCTTCAGGATCTGCAATCAGACTAAAGTCAGCAGGCCTGCCTCCTGGGATATGGGTGGGCATGCCTCCTGCTGGGTCCCTGAGTAGGAAGGACTGCTCCCAGACCACAGCAGAGTGGGTCTTGAGCCAAGTCACAGTGCCACTTCTGGATCAGCAGTCAGAACTAAGTTGACAAGCCTGCCTCCAGGAACACAGATGGGTGTGTCCCCTTCTGGGTCCCTAGACAGCCAGGACTATTCTGGACCATGGCTCAGAGAGGTTGGAGCCAAATCACAGGACACTTCAGTGACCACAGCCAGGACCAAATTCAGTTGTCCTGTTACCCGAGGCATGGGTGGTTGTGTCTCCTTCCAGATCCTTTGGAAAATGTACTAGTAACAGGACCAAGGCCAAGTGGGGCTATTGCTGAGTTCACAAAGTTTCTGGGTATTTAGCTGAGATCATCGTTAAGAAGCCTGCTTCACAGGCATGGGCCTGCCTTCTAAAATGGTCCTGCTTTGGTCTTGTGCTGAATCATTGTTTCACAACCTCCAATATGGATCCCAAAGTCCCCTTAAAGCCACTTTTATCCATCGATGACTGCCAAATTATTGTTGCTGTGAGTGAGATAAGTAGGGGGCATCTTATTCTGCGATCTTTCTCAAAATGACATTATTTTGCACAACCAAAAGTCTAACAATATGAGCTTAGTTAAATTATTGTAGCTCTGAACTGTGGAATACAGTGTAGTCATTAAAAAACACGTAGTATAAAAAATGATGTTATATATCGTTATATGAATAAAAGAGGTTCAAAAATAGTAGGTACAAGGAGAATTCTGGTTTCTGGTCTGACATGTAAATATCTTACAGACATCGCAATTATCCCATCAACAAGAAAAAAGGTGAACTGAAAATCAACAACTCTTCCTATATCCATCAGAGGATATGGAGTCCGAGGACAAACAACTGCCAAGAAAACTGTAGCGATGGATAATGAGAATCACAGCTTATCAGTAGCAGAAGTCTGCCACTGGTGTGAGTAGTAGGCAGCACACTTAACCTCTAATTGATGAACTTTTGGTGGCTCAGGGTGGATTAGCTTGAAAGTTAAAAAGTTGGTATGGCTAGTCTTAGTAGGGTGTCCCAAAACTTTGTAATTTTATCTCCAGGAACCCCACCAAGTCCTCAGGGTGAAAGTTGGAGAAAACTCCTGATGCTTCTGGCACAAGGAGGGGAAAAGTAACCATTTTGAAAAACACCCAGAACATTCTATTGTCCTTAACCATGACACATCCTCTAAAGAAACTATTCACTAGAGACTAACCCACTTACTTTTTACCAGAGCCAGAGCCTAAGTGACCTGGGGGAAGGGAAATACCCAACGTCAGCCTCCTGTAGTTGTCCTGGCTCACTTAAGGGGGAAAAATCCAAGAGGCACTTGTGAAAATCACAGCTGAGGGACACATGCTCCTAAATAACTGAGACCTAATCATAGTAGTACAGAATGCTTCCTCCTTCTCATGCCTTACTACCATATAAATCTAGCTCCTGTGTAATAATAGTGGCTTACAACTTAAAGAACTGCAAAGTTCAGATTGTATTTAAAAATCAGTCTCTAGGGAAACCCAAAGACAACAGGAGAAACAAAAACAAGGGCACTAGAGAAAATTTTAGTCTCTTCCAACTGCAGCTACAGCAAACAGTAAACACAGACTATCTCCTAGCCAGGTAAACATAAAACCTTGCATTAAAGTTTATTTATCTCTGCTTTTTTGACCCAAATACATCATGTCTGACTTTGAACAAAAAATTACAAGGAATGCTAAAAGGCAAAAAATACAGTCTAGAAAGACAAAGCAAGTATCAGAATCAAACTAAGACATGGCAGAGACTTTGGAATTATCAACTGGGTTTTAAATAATTATGACAAATATGCCAAGGGCTCTAAAAGAAAAATTAGACAACAGAGGACAGCTCATGGGGAATATAAGCAGAGAGACAGAAATGATAAGAAAGAATCAAAAGGATGTACTAGAAATCAACAACACTGTAAAAAGAAGTAAAGAATGCATTCGAGGGGCTCATCAGAGTGGCTAAGGGAAGAATCTGTGAGCTTAAAGATAAGTCCATAGATACTTCCAAAACTGAAATACAAAAGGGAATAATCTAACAGATCTAAGATAGTAATTTATTCAAATAATAATAATAGCAACAATGTATTTGGTGATTAAAGATAAGCAAAATGAATAACAATATTATAGGAGATGGGAGGGAGAAATTGGGAATAATTTGTTATAAGGTACTTATACTATCCACGCAGACTGATAGTGTTATTTAAAAGTGGGCTTAGATTAGTTGTAAAAAAAAGTATACTGAAAACTCTAGAGCGTTCACTTAAAATTTGAAAATATAAGCTTACTTGAAATTCTGAGTGGACAAAATGGAATCATATAAAATGCTCAGTTAAAGCCAATAAAAGCAGAAAAAGAAAGGCAAAATGAGAAACAACAAGGGAAATGGATTAAACCTAGTTAAAAATGTGGTAGACTAAACCAACCATATTAATAATCGTTTTAAATGTAAATGATCTAAATACACCAATTAAAAGACAGAAACTGTCAGCATGGATAACAAGACCCAACTGTGTGTTGTATTCAAAATAGTGGTATGATTCCAAATTTTTAAAAGCTTTAGATCCATATCCATATATTTAGTTTGATAACAAATAGAAACAAGAAAAGGGTGTAACTCAAAAAGGTATTAGTGACTGTATATATTGGTGGTAAAACTGTAGGCAGAGTCTATTTGATTTGCCTTTTTACATGATTTAAAAGTTATCTAGAATGGAATTACATTGTCTTTCTAATGAGAAATACACTTTATGAAAACATCAATGCAATTGGCAATGTTTGTGCATTTTATAAATTAGTTTCTAACTTTTATATGTAAAGTTATCTATGAATTGGGACTCAAGCTGAACAATAAAATATGGCTAACCCTAGTTCTGGATTTTCTTAGCAAATGCTTATTAATATATATTTTATTTAAAAAGTAAATACCTATAGTAACATTTCATATTCATTGTACAGTTAGAAAATCCAAAAAAAGAAAAAAATCAACTCTGTATACAATACCACTTCCAATCTTAGAGTGCAGTACTTATAGACTTATAGGGGTGTGTGTGTGTGTGTGTGTGTGTGTGTGTGTGTGTGTGTTTCTGTGTGTTATGGTACTCACAGTTTTTTAATTTGATTTTTTCACTTATTTACATATTGTGAATATCTTCTTAAGCACATTTATATGTACATATTATCCATGGCTACAGAAAAGTCCCCTAAATGGAGGTGCCATGATTTAACTAATATCTATTGTCAGACATTTAAGGTTTATTTCATTTTCTCTTGACATGAAAATTCTACAGTGAACAATCTTGTCTACTCATTTTCATATAGTTATGGAAAAGATTTTATAAAATAAATTTTAAAAAGAGAATTACTAAGTCAAGGGATATGCACATTTATAAAGCTTTTGAAATATATTGATGAATTGTCCTCCAAAATTTTAGCAGGAAAAGCTATCTACTGCAATGTGTGACATTTTTCACACATCTTCATTGACACTAGGCATAATTATTATTTTTCCTTCTTGTTAATATTATAAGTAAAAGAGGGTTACTCATTTCATTTTGCATTTTATTACAAGTGAGGTTGGATGTGTTTCAAATTTAAGTGACTAATCTATTTTTATTCGACTTTTTCTTATTGATTGGCAATAGCTCATTATATATTAAAGCTATTAACCCCTTTTCAGTCTGTATTGCAAATATATTATCTACTGTTTTCCTTTAATTTTTGGTTTTTTTAATTTATATTTTTATTGAGGTGACATTGGTTAATAATGTTATATAAATTTCAGGAGGACATCATATTTTGATGCCTGTATAGACTACATCGTATTCACCATCAAAAATTTAGTTGCCATCTATCCTTGTACAAACGTGCTCTTTTACTCCTTTCACCCTGGCTTCTCCTCTCTTCCACCCAGTAACCATCAATGTATTCTCTGTTTATGTTTATTGTTGTGGTTGTTTTATCTTCTACAAATGAGTGAAATCATATGGCATTTGGCTTTCTCAGTCTGACTTATTTCACTTAGCATAGTACCCTCAAGGTCTATCCATGTTGTCGGAAATGGCAAGATTTCATCAATTTATGACTGACTGGTAGTCTATTGTATATGTATACCACAACTTCTTTACCCATTTGTCCGTTGATGGGCACTTTGTTTGTTTCCAAATCTTTGCTATTGTGAATAATGCCACAGTGAACATAGGGGTGCATATATTTTTTTAAAATTAGTGTTTTCATGTTCTTTGGATAAATATCCAGAAGTGGAGGAGCTAGATCATATGGTAGTCCGAGTTTTAATTTTTTGAGGAATCTCTGCACTGTTTTCTATAGTGGTTGCACCAATTTACATTCCCATCAGGAGTGTATGAGAGATCCCTTTTCTCCACATCCTTGCCAATACTTGTTATTTCTCATCTTTTTAATAATAACCATTCTGATGGGCATGAGGTGATATCCCATTATGGTTTTTATTTGCATGTCCCTAATAGTTGGTGATGTTGAACATCTTTTCATATGCCTGCTGGCCATCTGTATATCTTCTTTGGAAAAATGTTTGTTCAGATTATCTGCCCATTTTTGAATCAGGTTGTTTGGTTTTCTGTTGTTGAGTTGTATGAGTTCTTTGTATATTTTAATATTAACCTTTTACTGGATATGTGACTTGCAAATGTCTTCTGCCGGTTAGTAGGCTGTCTTTTCATTTTGCTGATGGTTTCTTTCACCATACAGAAGCTTTTAAGTTTGAAGTAGTCCCATTCGTTTACTTTCTCTCTTGTTTCCTTGGCTTAAGGAAATTTATTCAAGAAGACACTGCTAAGACCAATGTCAAAGAGCATACTGCCTATGTTTTCCTCTAGGAGTTTTATGGTTTCTTGCCTTACATTCAAGTCTTTAATCAATTTTAAGTTAATTTTTGTGTATGGTGAAAGATAATGGTCTGCTCTCATTCTTTTGCATCTGGCTGCTCAGTTTTTCCAACATGATTTATTGAAGAAACTTTCCTTTCTCCATTATAAATTCTTGGCTCCTTGTTCAAAAATTAGCTGTCAATTAATGTGTGGGCTTATTTCTGGGCTCTCAGTTCTGTTCCATTGATGTGTGTGTTTGTTTTTCTGCCAGTACTACACTGTTTTGATTACTATAGCTTTGTAGTATAGCTTGAAATTAGGAAGTGTGATACCTCCAGCTTTGTTCTTTTTTCTCCAGATTGCTTTGACTATTTGGGGTCTTTTCTTGTTGCATGTGAATTTTAGTACTCTTTATTACATTTCATGAAAAATGTCATTGGGATTCTGATACAGAATGCAGTGAATGTGTAGATTGCTTTAGGTAACATGGACATTTCAACTATGTTAATTCTTCCAAGCCATAAACATGGACTATCTGTCTATTTCTTTGATTTCTTTCAACAATGTTTTATAGTTTTCAGCATATAGCTCTTTCACCTCCTTGGTTAAATTTATTCCTAGGAATTTTATTCTTTTTGTTGTGATTGTAAATGGAATTATATTCTTGATTTCTTTTTCTAGTAGTTCATTTTTAATACTCAAAAATGCAACTGAATTTTGTATGTTAATTTTGTACTCTGCAACTTTACTGTATTGATTAATTCTAATAGATTTTTGGTGGGTTTGTTATTTATATACATAAAATTATGTCATCTGCAAATAGTGACAATTTTGCTTCTTCCTTTCCAATTTGCATACCTTTTATTTCTTTTTCTTACCTAATTTCTCTTGCTAAGACTTCCAATACTATGTTTAATAAGAGTGGACAGCGTGGGCATCCTCATCTTGTTCCTGTTCTTAGAGAGGTAGCTTTCAGTTTTTCACCATTGAGTATGATGATGGCTGTGTGTCTGTCATATATGACCTTTATTGTGTTGAGATACTTTTCTTCTATACCCATTTTATTGAGCGTTTTTATCATAAATTGATGCTGAATCTTGTCAAATGCTTTCTCTGCATGTAGTGAGATGACCATGTGATTTTTATTCTTCATTTTGTTAATGTGTATCATGTTGATTGATTTGTGGATGCTGAAGCATCTCTGCATCCCTGGAATAAATCCCACTTGATCATGGTCTATTATCCTTTTAATGTATTATTGTATTTGATTTGCTAATATTTTGTTCAGGATTTTTGCATCTATGTTCATCAGCAATATTGGCCAGAAATTTTCCTTTTTTATGTTGTCCGTGTCTGGTTTTGGTATCACGCTAACACTGGCCTCTTAAAATGAATTAGGAAGTATCCTATCCTGTTAAGTGTTTTGGAAAAGTTTGAGAAGGCTATGCATTAAATCTTCTTGGAATGTTTGGTAGAATTATCAAAGGAGGCTGTCAGGTCCTAGACTTGCTTTTTGGGAGGTTTTTGATCACTGTTTCAATCTCTTTACTAGTGATTGGTTTATTCAGATTCTTTGTTTCTTCTTCACTCATTTTTGGGAGGTTGCATGATTCTAAGAATTTATCCATTACTTCTAGATTATCCAATTTGTTGGCATATAGTTTTTCATATTATTCTCTTATAATCCTTTGGATTTCTCTGGTATTCATTGTAAGTTTTCCTCTTTCATATCTAATTTTATTTATTTGAGCCTTATCTCTTTTTTTGGTTAATGAGTCTAGCTAAGGATCTGTCAATTTTGTTTATCTTTTCAAAGAACAAGCTCTTAGTTTCATCGATCTTTTCTATTTTCTTTTTAATTTCCATTTAATTTATTTCTGGTCTGTTTTTTATTATTTTCTTCTGTCTACTGACTTTGGGCCTCATTTGTTCTTATGCTAGTTCCTTTAGGTGTATTTGTTTATTTGAGAGTTTACTTATTTCTTGAGGTAGGCCTTTGGTTGCTATAAACTTCCCTCTTAGTACCACTTTTGCTACCTCCCATAGATTTTGGTATGTCATGCTTTAATTTTCATTGTCTCTAGGTATTTTTTTTATTTCTCCCTTGATTTCTTCATTGATCTAATAGTTCTTCAGTAGCATGATTTCAATCTTCACATATTTGTGTCTTTTTCAGCTTTCATCTTGTAGTTGATATCTACTTCCTTACCATTATAGATGCAAAAGATGCTTGATATGATTTCAATCTTCTTAAGTGTATCGAGAATTGTTTTATTTCCCAACATAAGGTTTATTGTTGATAATGTTCCATGTGTACTTCAGAAGAATGTGTATTCTGCTATGTTGAGATGGAATGTTCCACATATATCTTTTAAGCCTATCTGCTCTAGTATTTCATTTAAGTCCAATGTTCCTTTGTTGACTTTCTGTCTGTATGATCTATCCATTGATCTAAGTGGGGTATTAAAGTCCCCTACTATTATTGTGTTGCTTTCAATTTCTCCCTTTAGGTCTGTTAATAGTTGCTTTATATAGTTTGGTGATCCTGTGTTAGGTGCATATATTTCAATAAATGTTATGTCTTCTTGGTGGATTGTCCCTTTTATCATTATTTGAAGTCCATCTTTGTCTCTTGTTACCTCTTTTGGTTTGAAGTCTATTGTGTCTGATATAAGTATGACTATACCACTTTCTTTTGGTTGCCATTAGCTTGGAGTATCATCTTCCATCCCTTCACTTTGACCCTATATATGTCTTTAGAGCTGAGATGGGTCTCCTGAAGGCAGCATATTGTTGGATCTTGTTTCTTAATCCGTCTAGCCACTCTGTGGCTTTTGATTCGTGATGTCAATCCAATTACACTTAGAGTGATTATCGATGTATGAGATCTTAATAGCGCCATTTTATCTTTTGTTTTCTGATCGCTCTGTATTTCCATTGTTTCTTTCCCCTTGTGTTTCTGTCTAAAATTTCAGTCTGATGATTTCCTGTGATGTGTTTCTCAGTTTTCTTTTTTTTGATGTTTTGTGACTCTGCTCTGAGTGTTTGTTTGTGGTTACCATGAGGTTGTATAGAAGACCTTATAGATGAGATAATCTCTTTTGTGCTGATAGTATCTCATCTTCATTTTCTGATGCAGGTTGATTTTCTTCTTCTCCTTCGATGTTTTTGTTGTCACAAATTATCCCTTTTATTATTGTGAGTTCATTACAAAATTGATGTGATTATAGTTATTTTTAATACTTTCTTTCCTTTAACCTTTGTGTTATAATCAAGTGTTTACTAACCTATTCTGATACAGAGTTGCAATTTTCTGATTCTGTCTGTGTATTTATCTCCTTGCTCAAAGCCTTGCCTTTTTGCATCAGGTAGGAGAGGTCTTCTCAAGATTTCTTGTAAGGCATATCTCACATGAACTCCCTCAGCTTTTATATGTCTGAGAAAGCCTTTATTTCTCCTTCATAT